>NC_058404.1:194349056-194547238 GCF_002201575.2 Neomonachus schauinslandi
TATAAAATATTCAGGATTAAATGAGATAGTAGATATAAAATATTCAGCACAGGGCCTGCAACATAGTAGGTCTTTAAAAATACTCTCCCTTCCTTCCTCCCTTTCATCCTTCCTTCCAGATGAATAGTAGTTATTAAAGTTGCTTATTAAGTTTATTTACTGAGAAAGGAAACATCACAGAGCTGGTGGTGAAAATGCCAACATTCTAACCAGAAACTCACCATCTAGCAGACAGGCCTTGTTAACTCTGTTGTAAAGATCCGCAAAGTAGGCAGAGACAGACAGGACACCCTTGCCTATATTCGTATGATCCACGAGCTAAGAATGTTTTTTGCATTTTATTTTATTTTTTAAAAGATTTTATTTATTTTAGAGAGTGTGAGAGCATGTGTGTGCATGCATGTGTGTGCAAGCAGGGGGAGGGCAGAGGGAGAGAGAGACTCTCAAGCAGACTCCCCACTGAGCCTAGAGCCCGAGAGGCTCAATCTCAGGACCCTGAGATCATGACCTGAGCAGAAACCAAGAGTCCCATGCTAACGGAGTGAGCCACCCAGGCGCCCCTGGTTTTTGCATTTTAAATAGCTGAGCAAAACAAATCAAAAGAAGAATACATTTTCAAAGGTGAAATATGTAAAGTGACATTACACATCGGGTTTCACAGATGACATTTGTAATCCATTTTGGTTATAGGGAACATGGGCTTCGCACCACGATTAAGCAAAATGTCATCCCTTGAAGAATTGTATTTTTCTCATAAATATATTACAAAAAAGTGCTCATTTCTTATGGTATTTTGGATTTCATCAATAAAAAGCTTGTGGAAATTTGTTTTCTCTCGTGATAAAAGTAACTACATAATATCCTCAATTTTTCTCCTTGGCCATAAAGCCTAAAATATTTACTATCTGACTCTTTACAGAAAAGTTGGCTGAACCTGCCACAGTGGTGTCCTTGGTCAGTTAACAGACAGGCATTTCCTTTTGGGGGAATTAGTTATTAATATATGTGCTGGAGGCAGGGGGAATGGAGGATTGTAGGGTTCTAAACTCAAACATAAAGCTGAAAGAGATATTTATATGTTGACCGTATTGGCCTCTGCCATTACTTTATATTCCTCTCGTTGCCCTAAATGTAAATCTAAAGTGATTCTAGCTGTTCTTAATAGCAGGGAGAGATTGAGTCTGGGGGGAGGGAATATAATGGGAGGAAACAAGTAATTGTGCTTTTGTTGACTCCCTGACCTTCTTCCAATAGGTGAATCTGTTGGGAATTGATTGCAGGCTCGCAGTCCGAGCAGGGTACATGCATTTCCCACATGAGTGTGAGCACCAGCAGGGTAGGGCCAGCGTCTGAACTGGTCACCACTGCATTCTTGGAACGTGGGGTTGTGCCTACACGACAGCAGATACGGGATTAGGCGTCTGTTGAATCATCTCATTTATTCCATCTCTTTCCTCTCCTTCCCTCATTTTCCAGGTTAGGGCACTGAGGCTCACTCAGCCTGGACAGTTTGCCGGCTCTGAGGCTCTGAGAAAGGGGAGGAGCCAATGTCTGAAGTGGGACTGTCCCCCCATCCAATCGAAGTGAACGACCCTGGCGAGCCGGGTTTTTGCCTTGGACCCTCACAGGCTGCCAGGACAGTCGGCCATCAGAGGTGGTTCTGGACCATTCATGATGGGCAGCCAGAGGAGGGACTGAAGGAGAAGGGTGACACTTGCCTTCCAGAGGCTCCCTACGTGCCTGCATGAAGGATGCAGCAGCATATGCACTGTTAGTGCAAATAAGCTCCCTTCAGTGATGGAGCTGGGCTGGGGTTCTGTCTGACCCCCTTACGAACTGAGTAGAGATCAGTGGCCCTTGTCTGAGTTGGTGTTCTCCCTCACTTCTTTCCCTCCCTCTTTCTGCCTCCCCACTTCCAATACCAGCTTTTGGGAAGTGTGGCCTCCCCGGCTTCTCAGATCCCAGCCCTTGGGGATGTGCTGTGCAGTGAGGAGCTGGAAGAAAAAGGTCACCCTCTTAGATTTGACCTGCCCCTCCGCCCCACCCTCCCCAATCTGGGAGACCTTGGGCAGCTCCCTACACCTGAGTCCTCCTCTGTCCACTGTTTCCTGAAATTGTGATGATAATCCCTGCCTTGGACCCTCACAGGCTGCCAGGATAGTCGGCCATCAGAGGTGGCCGTTCTTTGTTGGGCAGCATTGCACATGCATGTGCACACACGCTCATGTGCACACACACACAGGTACACACAAGGTTTCCTATTGCTGTTGTTTCCGAAACTCAGACACCTCCAGTTTCTTCACTAACATGTTTTGGGGTGAATGTTTGCCCCACCCTGCCCCCTTCGTCTGTGGAAGTCCTGCTCCCCAGTGCAATCCTATGAGGAGGTGGGCCTTTGGGGGGTGATTAGGATCTGATGAGGCCACACAGGTGGGACCCCCATGATGGAATCAGTGCCTGTGTAAGAGTTACCAGAGAGCCTGCTCCCTGGCTCTGTTCTCCACCACGTGAGGATGCAAGAGGACAAGGAGAGAAGCTGGAGTCTGCAACCAGACACTAGATCTTCTGGCTCCTTGATCGTGGATGTCTAGCCTCCAGAGCTGTGAGAAGCCCTCTGTTGCTGATAAGCCCCTGGCCTATGGCATTCTGTTACGGTGGCCTGAGGGACTCAGACACTGCAAAGGTGGCTCTGGGCTCCCCGGTGAAGTGGACAACAGTAAGATTTACCACGTGGGAGTGGCTACCTTGTTCCTGACACTTCACACAGGATGGGTCGTCCCCATAGTAATCCTACGAGGGAGGCATCACGAACCCCAAGTTACAGGTAAGGAGACTCAGAAAGTTTAAGTGAGCTGCCTGGGTCACACAGCTGGCTAGAGGAGGAGTCGGGTTTGGACGTGGGTCTGTCAGACCTGAAAGCTGACATTTTCCTCAGGGCATCACCATGCTGCCTTCCTAGTCTGTTGTTCACACTGTTGTTCAGACTGTCCTACCTGTGTTGGTCCTTGCTCTGACATTCAAGCTGTCAGTGGCCGCCCCCCCCCCCCCAGGAGTCTGCAGCTTGTCTGCTGCCCTGGCCACCAGCACCAAGCTTGCTGCTGTGGGGGTTGATGAGGCAGATGTGCGTGTCAGTACAGATGAGCTCTGTGTTTCCCCGAATTGCCAGAGAATAAGAACCATCTAGTTGGGGTGTTGAAATGCAAACTTACACGTCACACTCTTCACAAAAGTGCCTCCCAAGATTTGATGTCTTTCTTTGTTCTTGCAATTAACCTACTATTCATTCAATCTCAATTTCTTAACTTCTCTAAAAACTGGCATTTTTTTCATCTACACACTGGAGGTTAAATAACGCATGCCCAGGCCACAAGTGGGTGTGAAAGCCTAGCATAGCAACATGTGTGAGGGAGATGAGCAGTGAGCAAAAGCTCAAAAAGTCTTGCTGCTGATGGGAAGCCATCCCTGGAGACTTAGCTGTTAACTGCTTCCGTGCATCTTACTGCTGAAGGAAGTACCGCTGCTTCCTCTCCATGGTCCTCTTGGAGTCTTCCCTTTCTCCCCAGCCCCTCGAGGCCCCTGAGTCTATCTCTCTTATTAGAGTAGTGACTTGCCACCTTAACTTTGTATTTTCAGATACAATACTCTCTATTACTCTTCATTTTAGAACTTTCACTTTTAAGACTCTCTAAGACTCTCATAGCCCTGGTCACGAAGCTGTGCCTCTCTCCTCACACCCATCTTTGCCCTTTCTCAACCGGTGGACCTTGGCCAAACAGAACCTGAACCTAGTAGAGACACCACAACAGAGTGGTTCACCATCCTATCTCTGACGTGAGCTCTTGGAGTTCAGAGTATTACCTGCCTATTTCCCACGTGTGAGATGCAGTTTCCCTATATGTTAAGTGGCCGCTAATAATTATACTGCTCTAACTGGGTTGTTGGGTCAATAAATGAGACATTAAATTAGTTAAACTTTTAATACAGTATGTGGCATATACAAAGCACTCACCAAATTGTACCTATTACCGTAGTTACCTCGTTCTGACTCAGCCACGCTGGTGTATGTATGATGAGGACCCAAGTGTGCTTTCTAGAAAGAAATTTGAAACCTTGGGGAAGTGACATTGGGAACTGGAGGGTCTAGTGAGTGGATTTTAAATATAAGAGCAAAGGATCAGGTGTAGAGTAGGATAGATGCTTTCACCAAATTTATCTATTTTTTGACATATGTGTCAGGGATTGCCACGGTTGATTTCATGTCATGGTTTATTGGGCCAAGGGGCACCCAGATAATTGGTTAAACAGGATTCTGAGTGTATCCGTGAGAGTGTCTTTGATGAGATTAACACTTGAATCAGTAGACTGAGTAAAGCAGATTGCCTTTGCCAATGTGGGTTGGCCTCATCCAATCCATTGAAGGACTAAATAGAATAAAAGGCTGAGTAAGGAAGAATTCTCTCTCTCTCTGCCTGACTGGCTGTGAGCTGTGACTTCAGTCTTATCCAGCCTTTGGACTCGTACTTGGACTGAATTTATACCATTGGATCTTCTGGTTCTCAAACCTTTGGACTTGGACCAGAACTGTACCATCGGCTTTCCTAGGTCTGGACTTCTCAGGCTCCATAATTATGTGAGCCAATTCCTTATAACATCTCTCTTTCTTTCACTTTACATATGCACACACCCACACCCATCCACATACACACTTCCTGTTGGTTCTGTTTCTCTAGAGAACACTGTCTAGTAGAGGCATTGTGGTAGGTGTTAGAGATACATGTAAAATAAAACATAGCCTCTGATCTCAAGGAACTTATCTACTAAAGGAGAAGAGTGTGTGAGCAAATTAGAGCAAGATAGTGTCATAAGAAACAGTGCTATAATTCAGGAAAACAAAGATTAGGGCAGGAGGAAGGATCTCCAGCTGTCATTAAAAATCAGGTAAACTCATAACAAAAAACCATAATCTCAGCTCTCTCTATCCCTTCTCCACCACAGCAAATAAATAAAACGCCCTGAGCCACATACCACTATGTTTTTCTTCTTCAAGGTTCTCATTGACATTCTCTTCAATTTGTGTTAGATCCAATATTATGACTTTCCCAGGACTCCTCACTCCTTAGGGCCCTAGTAAAACCTCCCTTTATGTTTATACTAATACTACTAATAATAATTTGATAGGCAAAAATGGTGTAGGTACTATTTCATGTTCATTTTATAAGCAAGGGGATTGAGTTTGGAGAACCTAAGATGGCGGGTGGCAGCCATCTTTGAGAGGGGAGCTAGCCCTAGGGTACAGTGAGTATAGTGCATGGCAGAGGAGAGAGAGGAAGGCCCTGAGTGCTCTGCAATCTGGCTGAGTCACTAAATCACCCAATGCTGAAGCTTGTCCATGTCTGGCAAGCTTATTGGAGAGAGTTTGGCAGTTATTGGAGAGACTACATTTCCACATTGTTTAGGCCTGTTTCTATCGGGTGTCTTATTACTCGAGTTCAGATTTTCATCTGATAGATAACTCATCATAATATGCTATAGTAAACTATCAGATTACTATAAGTAGGTCTAATTTCAAGGGAATTTCAGTGTAGGGAATGAGGTAGGCAGCTTCTAAAATGACTCCTGATGATCCCAGCTTTCTGGTATTCACACTCTTATGTAACCCTTCCCCTTAAGGGTGGGCTGGGCCTGCAGATTAGCTTCGTATGAATAGAATATAGAAGTGATGGGATGTCACTTCCAAGATCAGGTTACAATGAGACTATAGTTTCCATCTTGGGTGCCTGCTCTGTCTCTCTCTCTTTCACAGCCCTTACTCTGGGGAATGTAACCGGTGTGTTGGGAATAGGTCTAAGGCTAGTCTTATATGGCTAGGAACATGTCTCTGGAAGGTATGGGAGTGAATATGGAAGTGGTTCCTCCCTATATCCCTTTCCTTTCCCCCAGTGACATGAGATGACTCAGGTTACCTTAGCCAACACGTATGAGACCCTGGACCAGAGGACCCGGGTAAGCTGTGCCCAGATTCTAGATCAAAAGAATCTATGAGATAATAAATGTTGCTTTTAAATTTTGGATTAATTTGTTATGCAGCAGTAGGTAACTGATACAAAGAAGGAACAAGAAAAAGCTTTAATTTCATCCATTCTGGATCCTCTCACATGGATCACTTTCCTGCTCTGGTGCATCTGAAGGAGAGAGACATCATCTGGGGAAGTGTGCTGAGGTTTTCTTCTAGTGGCTATTTTTATAATGCATTTCAAACCCATTTTATTCATCATGCTCCTGGAACTATTCAAGAAAAGGGAGAATAGAACTAAATTCTAGGATACTAAGAGCTGTAGTCCTGATGGAATTGAAGTTGTCAGGTGCAGGAGACATTCTCAAGAGGGTGTAGGTAGGGATACATGCATTAGTTAGCTCTCGCTATTATAACAAAATATTGTGAACAGAGTAGCTTCAACAACAGACATTTATTTCTCACAGTTCTGGAGGCTGGAAAGTCCAAGATCAAGGTGCCAGGAGTTTCAATTTCTGATGAGAACTCTCTTCCTGACTTGCAGATGTCTGCCTTCTTGCTAGGGCCTCACAAGGTTATGCGGTTGGGGGGAGAAAGTGAGCAGGCTTCAGGCTCTCTGGTGTCTTTTCTTATAAAGGCACTGATACCATCTTGTAGACCCTACCCTCATGATTGTGTCTTATCCTAATTACTTCCTATAGGCCTCCCCTCCAAATACTGGCACATTGGAGTTAGGGCTTCACCATAGGAATTTGGTGGTGGGGGCACACACATTCAATCCATAACAATACAGAATTGGAGATTTCAGGCAGGTGACCAGGGATGGAGGGTGAGGACTCGTGCTGCCACTAAGTACAGCGGAGACACTCACTTCGCGCAGTTCTGGTCTCCAGCCAAGGGAATAATTATTGTCAGTGGTGATGTGGGTAGGTCCTGGAATCAGACAATGCAGAGTGGCCGTTACAAGTGCAGATACTGGAGCCAAACTGCCTGCATCTGACTCCTGGCCCTTTCACTATTTATAAGCTGTGTAGACTTGTACAGAATACTTCATCTTACCTAATTTCCCCTTGATTCGGTTTGCTCGTCTATAAATGGGGAAAACAATAGAGTTATTTTGAGGATTAAACAAGTTAATTGGAGCACCTGGCTGGCTCAGTTGGTAGAGCATGAGACTCTTGATCTTGGGGTTGTGAGTTCGAGTTCAAAGTGGGTGTAGAGATTACTTAAAAATAAAATCTTTAAAAAAACCCCACACAAGTTAGTATGTGAAATATGCTTTGTGCAGTGTCTGGCTGGTCGTAAGCTTCAAAGAACTGTTGTTGGCGTCATTGTCTTCACCATCAGACCTGAGCTTCAATTCTGGCCGAGGCCAGCTGTGTGGCTGTAGGCATGTGAGTTATCCTTTGATGCTCCCCATTTCCTCATCTGGCAACATGGGAATAATAACAGCACATTCCACAGATTTGTTGGGAATGTGACAAAAATAACACATATAATGTGTTGAGCACCTAGTAAGCATTTGGTAGAAATCAACTATTACTGTCTTTCCACCTTGTTCCGTAAAACAACTTAGCTCATTTCCCCAACTCTGAGAGTCAGTACAAAATTTGACTTTGCTTTATAGAAAGTGGCTTGAGAATCAGTTGTATTGGAACAGTTTTAGGAAGGGAGATGTCCTAATCCATTTCAGGTGGCTCTCAGAACTTATTTTGGTTAAAAGCCATCTTGTTGAGGGGCCATGGGCTGTAGTGAAAAAGCCTGAAGTCTGTTGTCAATAAGAGCTGGTCTTGATTTTCTTTTCTGCCCCATGTGAGTATGGTAGGGAAGAAAATCTATACAATTATTGTCCCTATTATATAGCTAGGGGCGATGATTCCTCTTTTGCAGCGTTGTCGAGATGATGGACTGAATGAAGTAAAGTAAACAGACACTTCTTCCCAAGACTTCCCAAGGGTGAGTGTGCACTGGTTCTCCTTCTTTCCAAAGACATCACTGACTGTCCATTTCCATCACCTTCTTTTCCTCCGCATGTAGTACCATAATGTAGTGAGCATTTGTGAATTCTGCCAGTTAATTAATTTCATGCAGTGTTGCTGTGTGGTGTAATCCCCTTTCCTAGCACTCCTGGGACTATATGAAATACAAGACAAGCATTCTTACCATAAAGTTATATTGAGGAATTTAATGAACAGAAAATGCCATATACCATCTATATAGAAATTAAGTATGTAGCTGGTACATAGACACGGAATTCCTGAGCGACCTCATTCGGTAGAACCTGTTTGCTCTGCCTTTCTACCTCCTGGGAGTGTGAGACGTTCCCTGATGTTGCCTCTGGGCTCACCTGCTGTCAGGGAACACTGCACCACTGCATGAAGGGACTTGGGCTCCCCAGAGCGCACACTTGTAGTGGATGAAGCTCATGGGCTCTGGCTGACTGCCTGAGTTCAAGTGTCAGCTGCAAGACCAAGTAGGGCAAGTTGCTACAACTGTGCCTCAGTTTTGTCCTCTGTAAAATGGTTACATAATGCCAGCCACAGTAACAGAGGAACTCTCAGTGACTTGACACACTTACTCTTCCTTCCTCCCTCCCTTCCTTCCTTCCTTCCTTCCTTCCTTCCTTCCTTCCTTCCTTCCTTCCTTCCTTCCTTCCTTCCTTCCTTCTTCCTACCTTTCTTTCTTCCATTCCGCCCTCCCTCCCTCCTCCCTTCCTCACTTCTCCCTCTCTCCCTCCCTTTCTTCCTCTCATCCTTCCTCCTTCCCCCCCTTCTTCCCTCCCTTGCCGTCTGATGAAGGAGAGTCTGGAAGACTGCGGAAGGATGGTCGCTGATGAGCCACACCTGGAAGTGGGCGCATCCCTACACTGCACTGACCAGAAGCCAGGCATAGGGTCCTTTTCTGAATCAAGGGAAAGGGTGGTGGGAGGTGTGGCCTTCCTATATGTTGGAGAAAACCCGGCAGTGAGAGCTCCTGAAATTGTCTTTGCTACAATGGGGATAACAGTTTTTCTCTCTCCCAGAGATGCTGTGAAGATTACATGTGAAAATCCACAGGGAGCACCTAGAGTAAGCCCCCAGAATCTCATCTCTTACTCTGCATTTGCGCAACTCACCACCATCCCTTGGGTTTTTTTTTATATCCCCCCCCAGCAAACGGGTTCCGGGGAATGGGGGGGGGGGGGGGGGGGGGCGTTGGGGTCACTCCTCTTAGAGCCACAATCTCAGGGCTTCTGCCAGATCCTCAACTGGTGATGTGGTTAAAATTTGCCGCAAAGGGGCCACCTTTTGGTAATTTGTTCTTGCCGTTGACTTGGGCTGCTCAGTTGGCTTTAGGTGACCGGTGATTCTTATGAACTGTTGGCTGATTTCATGGGTGTGGAGAGTGAGAAGCGGGCTTGATTAGCCCAATATAAGCCTTCACATCTCTTTCCTTTGCCTATGGGTTATTTCCCATCTCCCCTGGGTTCTCTGTTCTCCTATTAGTCTGCCAAAGAGTTTGAGACTTCTTCATTCATTCATTTATCCACTCATTCATTGATTCATCTTAAAAGTTCTTTTCTAATGTCCGCTATGCAGTAGGCAACACTTGGGGAATATATCAGTGAACATAAGATACAAACATCTCTATCCTCATGGGTCCTGCTTTCCATGTTGTGTTCATGTTAGGAATGGGTAAACACCAACAATAAACAGAAACATAAGTATAATAATGCTGTATCAGCCATTAGCGCCCTGGAAAAAATAAAAATAAACATTGTGGGCAAGATAAGTGTGAAGGACTGAGTGTTTGTGTGCCCCCAAAATTCATACGTGAAACTTAATCCTCAATGTGATGGTACAGGAGGTGATTTTGGGAGGTGATTACATCTTGAGTGTTCCCCATGAATGCAATGAGTTCCCTTAAATAAGAGACCAGAGAGTTAGCTTGTCCTTTCTCCTCCACATGAGGGTACAAAGAGAAGTCATCTGTCTGCAGTCTGGAAACGGGCCTGCACCAGACCCTGGCCATGCTGGCACCCTGACCTTGGACTTGCAGCCTCCAGAACTGTGAAAAATAAATGTCTGTTGTTGATAATCCCCCCTGTCTATGGTTATTTGTTACAGCAGCCTGAGCTAAGACAAGATATGTTGTTAGGTGTACAAGAGATGTTTTTTGTTTGATTAATTGATTATTTTTAGGGTAGTTTTAGGTTCACAGATAAACAAAGCAGAAAGTAAAGAGAGTTCCCACATGCCCTCTTCCCTTGCACACAGTTTCCCCAATTATTAACATTTACATTAGCATGGTGGGCGTGTTACAATGGATGAACCAATATTGATATATTATTATTTACTAAGGTTCATAATTGAAGTTACAGTTCTATGGGTGAGCAGTAGTTAAAAGAGTATATACTAGAGCCCTTTTGTGTCTACCTGCCTCCTGGGACACCTGCTGGACATGGGTCCACCGTTAGGAAGAATGCATGTGGACACCTGTACATGCCGGGTGTGAAGCATCTCCCGGGGAAAACTTCTCCCAGCGGGGGATGGGAGCTGCTGGATGACAGCCTAAAACCATTGAGCACAAGGGCTGAGATGGATCTAATGTTATTGCTGAACATATGATGCCATAGCCCAGAGAAGCTAAGAGATTTCTTGGTGACACACAGATTTTCAGTGCACATTCTGGGCATGAGATCCTTGGCTTCAGGGCTTTCAGTGCAGTGCTCTGTTAGGAAGGGAATAAAGCAAGAGAGAACCTGTTGTCATTGGGTTCAGGTGAATGCACAGATCAAGGATAATCATTCTGCTGTCCAGTCCTCTTGCCTCAGTTTACATCATTGTCATGTGTTCCCTTGTTATTATTTATAAGCAATGCATTCGTGTTTTTATAAAAGGAATATAAATACTTGCTTTTTAAATAGCAGTTTCCAGTGACTCATTTAGGAGGAAATCTCCCTAGGAACTAGGATATTGGAAGATTGAATAACTTGAACTATGTTTGTTTTTCTGTCTTGGACTTCGATCCTGTGAAGGTTTCTGCACCAATAGCTCAGGCGTTTAAAATATCATTTTCATCCCCTTTCCATGCCCCAGTAAAAGTCACTGACACCAACCTTCATCGTCCTGGGATGCCACTGTGCAACTTGAAGGTGACCCAGACTGACCACATCTTGGAAGTTTGCAAGCCGTTCCATTTCCATATTCATTTAGTCACTGGGCTTTTTATGTGTGATTTTTGGTGACCATGAAATTGAGAGATGAAGAGGCCTGGATGCTGCCAAAAGCTGTGTGGCCAAGGCTTGATGTGAGTTCCTCTTGCTTTGCCAGCATGCTTTATTCCTGACAGTGGCTCTCCTCCCATTCAGTTCTTCATCCTCCTAGCAGGGCCAGCGATGCTCGCAGGCATACCTGACCCGGAGCCCAAGAGCTATGGGTCGCAGGGATTCGGTGGAACAATTCTCCCCTCGTGTATCTGGAAGCAAATGTTAAGTTCTTGGCTTTTGTTTATCACTCCCTTATTCTGAAATAAAGAAATGAGACAGAAAGTGTTAATAATATGATCTTCAGAAATTCTTTCTTCATTGTTATAACAGCAACTAATCTTTATATAGAGCTGACGATGCACCAGGCTATATAAACACTATATAAAATATGTCATTCAAGTCTCATTATAACCCTATGAGTACCAGCTGTATGTATGTATGTATGTATCTATCCATCATCTATCTATCATCTATCTATTATCTATCTATCCATCATCTATCTATCTATCTATCATCTATCATCTATCTATCATCTATCTATCTATCTATTTATCTATTTATCTATCTATCATTGTCATCATCACCATTTTACAGACAAGTAAGGGGGCTGGGATTTGAATCCCATCTGTCTGGCTATGGAGTCCATCCTCTAGAGTTCTTTTTTTTTTTTTTTAAAGATTTTATTTATTTATTTGAGAGAGAGAGAGAGAGAGCACATGAGAGGGGGGGGAGGGTCAGAGGGAGAAGCAGACTCCCTGCTGAGCAGGGAGCCCGATGCAGGACTCGATCCCGGCACTCCAGGATCATGGCCTGAGCCGAAGGCAGTCGCTTAACCAACTGAGCCACCCAGGCGCCCTCTAGAGTTCTTCATAAAAGGTTAGAAGCGAAAGGAATCATCACAGCCGACCTTCGGATTTGCTCATGTGGACATGTGCTCATATAGCTCAGAGAGGGGAAATGACTCTTAAAATCACGGCAAGTTAGTGGCTACTTGGTTCCTTTGTGAAGTTGCTCTCCTTCCTGCAGAAAGACTCTCTGTCCCTGAGGTTTAAGGAGAAGGTTGCATGCTTTAGGCGTTTGGGATTGAAGCAGCTATTGACAGACTTTCTATTCCAAGTAGAAGAACCTGCCCAGAGAGGCAAGAAGGAGGTGGTAGGGCAAGCGGGGAGTATGTGTGTGGGGGGAAGGAGGATGCTGAATTTAGCAATTGTGCTGCATTAGGCTCTGGCCAACCTCCAATGATTTTTATTCATTATTATTATTTTTATGGGAAAAGGAACCTGCAACAGTTTAAGCTCAGCTATTTGCCTTCAGGCGTTGGTTTGTCAAATTTGGAGCCAATGCCAGTTCAGCACAGTGGGTGTTCACGGGTGGTGTGTGTGTGTATGTGTGTGTGTACGTGTGCTCAGGTGTTTGCATGTGCCCTTCTCTGTGTGTGTCCACGGTGTTGGCATAAAAGGCAGTCCATCCGAGGTTTGCTTGCTACTTCTTACCTCCAACCTACCTCCCTAATGTGTCAAGAATTATAAATTAATCACCTGGCTGGTTTGCACTGAACTTACTAGTGTTTATGAAAGGGAATTCATTGGATATGCCTGTTAATGGAACACGTGTAATAATACTAAATCCTGTGATTAAAAAGAAATTTAAGGCCCATGAGTTTTTAATAGAAAAACATGTCATTTGAGTGTTTATTTGCTGGAGTAAAATGGCTGAGATTTTTTAAGGAGAGGGGGTGCATACTTTAATTTTAGAAGGACCATGGTTTTCACACTGAAAGTTACCAATGCCTTTGCAGAAGCCCCTTTAGATTTTATTTAGCAGAAGACACTTCAATAAAGCAGAGCTGTTTATTGCTTCCTTCTTTGATGGAAAAAAAATTGCAACATAGTTCTACTTAGGGTTTTATTCATTCATTCATTCATTCATCAAAAATGTATTGCATACCTACCATGTACAAGCCCAGGGCTAGGCTGGGATTCTGAGATAAAAACACTTGGTCCTTGCCCTTAGATGGCTCACAGTGTGACACGCAGACGTGGTGGAGGTGTGCAAAGGGCAATGAGGGTATTATGCCAGGAGTCAAGACTGCCCAGAAGAGGTAGAATTGAAGCTGAGACTTACCCAGTTAATCAAGATAGAGGAGGCTATCCCAAGGAGAGCACTGCAGATTCATGGGGTCTTGGGGGCAAGTTGTGTTGGGGAGAATGATAAGGTGTTTCTATCTTTAGAGTCTAAGAGTCAGTTATCTAAATGATATTAACTGTAAATTCTCTCATTCATGCATTTATTAACTCAGTTACATGAAGATGCTATTTTTGTTCATGTGTGTATAGACATATACACACACATATGTACATATGTGCACACATGTATGTATATATTAATATTCTTTGGTGAGGTGTGGTACCTCGATTTTCTTGAATTTTAGTGAGATTTAATCATCTGCATTATTTTATACTGAGGTGTAGAAAGTCCTGCATGTAGAATGAAGCTAGTTGATTTTGGCTTTTCAGAAGTTTGCCTGTGGGTTTTTTAGAAATCTTTCTATTTTCCAGGGAAAGTTTGCATAATTTCTCCACAAATCCTATTTATCTTTCGAAATGGCAAGGAGAACAAGCTGCTTTGGGTTTCACGGAGTTGGAAGACGGCAAAATCTTTACGCATTTTGGGGACATCTGAGTATAGGTTTAGGAATTTGGGATGTCTTTTTTAAGAGAAGAGTTGTTTTAGTTTTAGTTTTTATTTTTAGCCTTGCTGGCAGATTTTAGAAAAGTCAAAATAAGGCCCTGTGCACTTGGATTTTCTAAAACTCAAGTAGGTATGCATTCACTAAATATTGATCAAGCACTCCTGATGAAATTTAAGAGGGGATGAAAGATGAAAACAATCCAACCTGTGCTTAAGAAGTTTACAATCTGTTGAGGGTGAGGGATAAATAAAGGGGTCAGGGCAAAGGGTGGACATTGTTATGGAGAAATTCTTAAAAAAGAAGAGGCTGAGCTGAGTCTAGAAGAGCTAGTACAACAGAAGCAGAGGTGTGATTTCTGCGCAGAGGAAAAGTCGTGGGCCACAGCAAGGAGGTGAGACTGAACAATCCTCTGGATTTTGAAGGATGAGTAGCATGTCAGAATGAGATCAAAAGTTTATGTTTTGAGGCCACTCAACTCTGTTCTTGCCTGATCAGCCTGGCGATCTTCTCGGAAGCAGACAGATGATAAAAATATAATAAAAGACAAGAAACCCTCCACAATAGTTCAAATATAGGACACCCTTCTCTGTGCTTCAGAAAAATGAAAAGAAATACAGATCCGAGAGCTGTGATGAGGCCCTGATGGTCTCTGGATTCCCACGGAGGCAGAGGAGACTTGGAGTTTAGGCCCGATGGGGTAATTGGGACTAAGTTGCCCTAATGGTGCCAAGATCACTGCTTTTCAACAGCGCTGGGATGTGGTTCTCCCCACTGGTGTGAACAGTTGCCACTTTTTAGTTTGTATGAAGTTGCGTACCTTTCAGTCGTGGGCCAAGAGAATCTCCTGCCTCAGTGACTATCTGTGAGTGCTTCTGGGGGCAGGAGCTTCTAGTTTACCATATGGGACCTGGTTCTAGTCTGGAGTTCCAGGGGCCTAGGTGAAGGTAGAAAAGGCTAGACATGGAGGAGTAAATAGATACAAATATATTCACCCCCCCAGCCAGAGAGAAAAACAACAATATTTGCATACAAACTGCCTACAAACCAAATTTATAAAGTATGAAAATATCGAAAGGTGGTCAATAAAATCCATGATTGGATGTGTCATGGTACATGAAATAGAATTAATAAAACAGTTTGAAAAAGACTTATATGAGGGTTAATCAGAGATTCATAAAGAAAAATATAATGAGCAAAAATAAGTTATTAGTGAACAAAGAACATGTGTATATTTAAAAACTTCAAAAAATAAATTGGAAATTAAAAATATAATCATAAAAATAAAACATTCAATAAATGGAACAAATGCTAGATTGGTCCCCATTTTTTGACTTGATTATTTGTTTTTTGGGTGTTGAGTTTGAGAAGTTCTTTTTTTTTTTTTTAAAGATTTTATTTATTCATTTGAGAGAGAATGAGATAGAGAGAGCATGAGAGGGGTAAGCGTCAGAGGGAGAAGCAGACTCCCCGCCGAGCAGGGAGCCTGATGCAGGACTCGATCCTGGCACACCAGGATCATGACCTGAGCCGAAGGCAGTCGCCTAACCAACTGAGCCACCCAGGCACCCGAGAAGTTCTTTATAGATCTTGGATACCAGCCGTTTATCTGTAGTGTCATTTGCCTCTTTGTTTTGTTGACTGTTTCCTTTGCTGTGCAGAAGGTTGTTATCTTGATGAAGCCCCAAAAGTTCATTTTTGCTTTTGTTTCACTAGCTTTTGGAGATGTATCTAGAAAGAAGTTGCTGTGGCCGATGTCAAAGAGGTTACTGCCTATGTTTTCCTCTAGGATTTGGATGGATTCCTATCTCACATTGAGGTCTTACATCCATTTTGAGTTTATCTTTGTGTATGGTGTTAGAGAATGGTCGAGTTTCATTCTTCTGCATGTGGCTGTCCAATTTTCCCAGCACCATTTATTGAAGAGACTGTCTTTTTTCCATTGCATGTTTTTTCCTGCTTTGTCAAAGATTATTTGACCATAGAGTTGAGGGTCCATATCCGGGTTCTCTATTCTGTTCCATTGGTCTATAAGTCTGTTTTTGTGCCAATACCATGCTGTCTTGGTGATCACAGCTTTGTAATATAGCTTGAAATAAGGCAACGTGATGCCCCCAGCTTTGTTTTTCTTTTTCAACATTTCCTTGGTGATTTGGGGTATTTTCTGATTCCATACAAATTTTAGGATTGTTTGTTCCAGCACTTTGAAAAATGTCATTGGAATTTTGATCGGGATGGCATTGAAGGTATAGATTGCTCTGGGTAGCATAGACATTTTAACAATGTTTATTCTTCCTATCCATGAGCATGGAATGTTTTTCCGTATTTTTCTGTCTTCTTCAATTTCTTTCATGAGTGTTCTGTAGTTCCTAGAGTATAGATCCTTTACCTCTTTGGTTAGGTTTATTCTGAGGTGTCTTATGGTTTTTGGTGCTATTGTAAATGGAATAATTTCTCTAATTTCTCTTTCTACAGTTATATTGTTAGTGTATAAGAAAGCAACTGATTTCTGTGCATTGATTTTGTATCCTGCCACATTACTGAATTGCTGTATGAGTTCTAGTAATTTGGGGGTGGAGTCTTTTGGGTTTTCCACATGAAGTATTATGTCACCTGTGAAAAGAGAGAGTTTGACTTCTTCTTTGCCAATTTGAATACCTTTTATTTCTTTTTGTTGTCTGATTGCTGTTGCTAGGACTTCTAGTACTATGTTGAACAATAGTGGCGAGAGTGGGCATCCTTGACGTGTTCCTGATCTTAAGGGAAAGGCTCTCAGCTTTTCCCCATTGAGAATGATATTCGCTGTGGGTTTTTCATAGATGAATTTTATGAACTTGAGGAATGTTCCCTCTATCCCTATACTCTGAAGAGTTTTAATCAGGAAAGGATGTTTTATTTTGTCAAATGCTTTTTCTGCATCAATTGAGAGGACCATATGGTTCTTCTCCCTCCTCTTATTAATGTGTTCTATCACTTTGATTGATTTGCGAATGTTGAACCACTCTTGCATCCTAGGGATAAATCCCACTTGGTCGTGGTGGATGATACTTTTAGTGTATTGTTGGATCCTATTAGCTAGGATTTTGTTGAGAATTTTGGAATCCATGTTCATCAGTGATATCAGTCTGAAATTATCCTTTTTGATGGGGTCTTTGCCTGGTTTGGGGATTAAGGTATTGCTGGCCTCATAGAATGAGTTTGGAAGTTTTCCTTCTGTTTCTATTGTTTGAAACAGCTTCAGTAGAATAGGTATTATTTCTTCTTTGAATGTTTGATAGAATTCCCCAGGGAATCCATCAGGCCCTGGACTCTTGTTTTTTGGGAGGTTTTTGATCACTGCTTCAATCTCGTTACTGGTTATTGGCATATTCAGGTTGTCAATTTCTTCCTGTTTCAGTCTTGGCAGCTTATAGGTTTCCAGGAAGGCCTCCATTTCATCCAGATTGCTCAGTTTCTTGGCATATAGTTGTTGATAATAATTTCTAATAATTGTTTCTATTTCCTTCATGTTAGTCGTGATCTCTCCCCTTTCATTCATAATTTTATTAATTTGGGTCCTTCTTCTTCTGTTTTGGATGAGTCTGGCCAGTGGTTTATTGATCTTATTAATTCTTTCAAAGAGCCAACTTCTAGTTTCGTTGATCTGATCTACTGGGTATCTGGTTTCTAATTCATTGATTTCTGCTCTAATCTTAATTATTTCTCTTCTAATGCGTGGCTTAGAAGTCGTTTGTTGCTTTTTCTCTAGTTCTTTAAGGTGTAGAGTTAGTTGGTGAATTTGGGATTTTTCTATTTTTTTGAGTGAGGTTTGGATGGTTATGTATTTCCCCATTAGGACCGCCTTTGCAGTATCCCATAGGTTTTGGACCAATGTGTTTTCATTCTCATTGATTTCCATGAATTGTTTAAGTTCTTCTTTTATTTCCTGGTTGACCCAAACATTCTTGAGCAGAGTGGTCTTTAGCTTTCAAGTGTTTGAATTTTTTCCAAATTTTTTCTTGTGATTGAGTTCTAGTTTTAAAGCACTGTGGTCTGAGAATATGCAGGGAATAATCTCAGTCTTTTGGTATCGGTTGAGACCTGATTCAGTGTTTGGTCTATTCTGGAGAAAGTCCATGCACACTCGAGAAGAATGAGTATTCTGTTGTTTTAGGGTAGAATGTTCTGTATATATCTATGAGGTCCATCTGGTCCAATGTATCATTCAAAGCTCTTGTTTCCTTGTTGATCTTCTGCTTAGATTATCTGTCCATTGCTGAGAGTGGACTATTGAGGTCTCCTACAATTAACATGTTATCAATATGACTCTTTATTTTGGTTAACAGTTGGCTGTTAACCATGTTAACATGGCTGCTCCCATGTTGGGGGCATAGATATTTACAATTGTTAGATCTTCTTGTTGGATAGATCCTTTAAGAATGATATAGTGTCCTTCTGTGTCTCTAACTACAGACTAGTTTAAAATCTAATTTGTCTGATATAAGAATTGCTACCCCAGCTTTCTTTTGAGGTCCGCTGGCATGGAAGATGGGTCTCCATCCCTTCACTTTCAGTCTGGATGTACCTTTAGGTTCAAAATGAGTCTCTTGTAGACAGCATATGGATGGGTCCTGTCTTTTTATCCAATCTGCAACCCTGTGCTGTTTTATGGGAGAATTTAGACCATTCACCTTGAGAGTGATTATTGAAAGATATGAATTAATTGTCATGTTGCCTGTGAAGATGTTGTTTTTATAGATTGTCCCTGTAAATTTCTGTTGTATATCACTCTTGGGGTCTTTCTCCTTTTATAGAACCCCCCTTAATATTTCTTGCAGGGCCAGCTTAGTGGTCACATATTCTTTCACTTTCTGCCAGTCTTGGAAGTTCTGCATCTCTCCATCCATTCTAAATGACAGCCTTGCCAGATAAAGTATTCTTGGCTGCATGTTCTTCTCATTTAGTACCCTGAATATGTCTTGCCAGGCATTTCTGGCTTGCCAAGTCTCTGTGGATAGGTCTGATGTTATTCTGATGTTCCTCCCTCTGTATGTAAGGAATCTCTTCCCCCTGACTTCCCTTAAAATGGTTTCCTTGGTTCTAAGATTTGTGAGTTTTACTATTACATGCCGGGGTGTTGGCCTGTTTTCTTTGATCTTGGGAGGCGTCCTCTCTGCCTCTAGGACATGAATGTTTGTTTCATTCCCCAGATTACGAAAGTTCTCAGCTACGATTTGCTCAAATATATCTTCTAGTTCTCTCTCTCTCTCCATTCCCTCTGGGATTCCAATAATTCTGACATTGGAACTCTTCATGGTGTCACTTATTTCTCTGATTCTATTTTCATGGATTCTGAGTTGTTTTTCCCTGGCCTCTTCTTTTCCCTTTTTATCTATTAAACTGTCTTCCAGGTCATTTATTCGTTCTTCTGCCTCACTTACCCTAGCTGTTAGATTATCTAGATTAGATTGGATCTCACTGATAGCATTTTTAAGTTCTGCCAATTCAGCTTTCATTTCTGCCCTTAGAGACTCTATGTTGCCATTAATTGATTTCTCCATTCTAGCTATTGTCTTCACAATTGCTAGCCTGAATTCCATCTCTGACATCTTGGTTATATCTGCATCCATTTGTAAATCTGCTGCATAAGTCATAATCTCTGAGTCTTTTCTATTTTGGGGGTTCCTCCTCCTAGTCATTCTGTTGATGGGTGGTTGAGGGAATGTACAGAGTCCAAATTATTGACCACAACCCAAGCAAGATGCACCTGTTTTCTAGGGACCTTAGGGTTGCTGGCCTCTTGTTTTCCCAGCCTGTCTTCTGGGGGAGGGGCCTGCCACGCTGTTACTCAGGCAACCCTGTTTGGGCAGAGTTGCCCTGCCCCCCTGTGGCGGGGATGGGCTCAGTGGGAACCAGTTTTTTGGGGCTTTTGTTCTCTGGTGGCTTTCACTGGTGGCTTTCCACGTCTCTTCCGAGAGTTAGAGCAGAAAAGACCATTTCCAACCCTCTGCCTCAGAGCAGAGAGGTCACAGTCTGTTCTTCAGTGAGTTCTCCAGGCCACACTCTCTCTGTTTCCGTCTGTGCTGCTACAAACTGCAGCATCCTGGGTTGTGCGGCCCTCTGCAGTGCTCCCATTACTGTCTCCAGGTCGGGCACGTCTCTGCCCTTTGTGCTTCTAAAACCGCCAGCCGCTAGCTGCTCCCAGTTTGCATGCATGGCCCCACCGCTCCGGGTTTCTGTCCTGGGGGCTGCCATAAAATCTTTTCCCCACTGCTACCGGTCTGTGAGTCTGTTCCCCATCCCCAGGGTGTGAGGCTGTCACTCACTGGCGGTGTAGGATCCCCATGGCTAGGCTCCCTCCCGCTGCCATTTATCCTCTGATATCTGCCCATGGAATCATGGCTCCCCGCTTTGTACCTCAAAACCAGCCACCTGTGATATTCTGTTTGTAGAGATCCGGATCTATTTTCTTACATCTCAGGGTGATTTCGTGGGTGCTCAGAGTGGTCTGGTAGATATCCAGCTCAATTCTGGGGACCAGTTGGAATATGGTCCCCTACTCCTCTGCCATCTTTTCTCTCTCTCACCATCCATAGTTCTTACCAAAAGAACCAATGAAGCATGTACTTAAAAAATGAAGGAAAGTAAATCCAGAAGGAAGGAATAGATTTAAGTGAAAATAGCACAAAAATAACAAAATATCTTTATTTAATTAAAGCGAAAACTTAAAAAAGAAAAATATAAAATGAAAAGATTACATAGTACAAAACACAGGATAGATACTGGGCTTTAAAAGGGTAGTTACAACATGATAAAGTCCTTAACTTGTTTTTAGGAGGAAGAAAATAGTGAATAATTTTAGACTTGCCAGAAAATTATAAAGTTTTAATGTTAAATACTAAAATAGAACCACAATTTACAAACTGCAAGCCAGCTATGAAAAAAGAAAAGAATGTAGACATCTCAAAGAATGTTAAAAATGAGAACAAAAGAAGGAAAGAAATAGGATGGTGTGATGGTTCATTTGTGTGTCACCTTGACTGGGCTCAGGGATGTCCAGGTGGCTGGCACCAGATAGCTGGGAATAATACATCCTTCCTGAGGGTCTCTGTGGGGGTGTTTCCAGAAGCAATTAGCATTTGAATTGGTAAGCTGAGTAAAGCAGATGTCCCTCCTCAATGTGGGGGAACATCATCCAATCCATTGAGAGCTGGAACAGAACAAAAAGGTGGAGACAGGGAGAATGCACGCTCCTCTTGAGCTGAGACATCCCTCTTCTCTTGGCCTCAGGCGTTGGTGCTCCTGGCTCTCAGGCTTTCAGACTCAGATCGGGACTTTCATCATCATTTCCCAGTTCTCAGGCCTTCCAACTCAGTCTGAGTTACTCCACCAGCTTTTCTGGTTCTCCACCTTGCAGTTGGCAGATCTTGGGACCTCTTGGCCTCCATAATCATGGGAGGCAATCCCTATAATAAATCTTCTCTTATACATATCTTTATATATCTCTATCTGTGTATCTCTATCTCTCTCTCTTTAAATATATATCCTACTGATTCTGTCTCTCTGCAGAATCCCAATACAAATGATAAATGGAGACCATAAAAAATATAGATGTTGTTTTGAAAAACATGGAAAAATCCTGAAAGTTTAATTACATATACAAAAAGTCAGTTGTAGAATGAAATATACAGTATGATAATAACTTAAATTTTATAAACTATTCAAAACAGTGCTACTTTAAGATGAATAAATGCATATCCTGTATGTATACATTTTTTTTGTAATGTATAATCACTATCTTGATTATATCTGGAGTGGGATAGAGGATAATAGGATAAGGAAGGAGTAGAAAGGGGGCTTCAATTCTATCTGTAACATTTTTTGTCTTTAATATCAAATTAAGCATATTTTAAGGTGCGTTCAATATAGGTGATGGGTATAAAGGTATCATTATTTTCTGTATTTTTTGTTTGTTTAAATATTTCACACAGAATTTGATGTGAGGATTATGTGGGAAGTGTCTTTGCTTTCTCTCTTTCTTGGTAGTGATTTTAAGTCATGGTGGGATTTCTGTAGAACGCTTCCACTATGCCACTCTGCCCCTCATCTACTTGTTTGTCAGGTCTTAGTCTCAGATAAGAGAAAAATAAAAAATTGTTCTTTTCATGAGTGAGTCAGCCATCTTCTTAATAAAGCCTTAGTTTCTATGAAATTTAAGGAAGACCTCATATACTGAATATTGTCTTCATTGGCCATCATTTCTACGGTCATTAAGCTCCAGGAAGGCCGAGATTCCACGAGGTTCATCTAACCCTGCATATCCATATCCTGCCTGTTCATTGGCAGGAATATTGGCTTAATAATTGCATTGGGCAAGAGGAGGGGCTGCTGAATTTACCTTGTAACAAGTCTCCACTCTTTCACGTGCCTGACTCTTCCATGTCTCTGTGCCTCTGCATGAGTCTCTGCTCCCACCTCTTTAGGAATAACCTTTCCCTCTTGCTCCACTGTGAAAATTCCCCTTCTCCTTACTCTCTGTAGATAGAAGTTTCTTTAAGAAAGAAATCCTGTCTGCCTCCTTCAGTGCTGAATGCCCATGACCTGTCGCATTTGTAGAACAAATGTATTCTTATTTATGAGCCCAGGGTAAATGTCACCTCTCCTTGAAGCTTTTCTTGACATAGCTCCCATAACCCCCACAACTTTGACTCCAGATAGAGTTAATCATGATGTTTAAAAATACTACATCTAGTACCTATGTTTCCATGGCTGCAATTTAGTACATTGTGTCATAAGTAATTGTTTCCCTCATTAGATGTTCATTCCTCAAGGACTAGGTTCATATCTTTTTTTTTTTTTTTAAGATTTTATTTATTTTCTTGACAGAGAGAGACATAGCGAGAGCAGGAACACAAGCAGGGGGAGTGGGAAAGGGAGAAGCAGGCTTCCCGCAGAGCAGGGAGCCCGATGTGGGACTCGATCCCAGGACCCTGGGATCATGACCTGAGCCGAAGGCAGACGCCCAATGACTGAGCCACCCAGGCGCCCGGTTCATATCTTTTTATTCTGTGTTCCTAATTATTTGTCTGATAGGTGTAGAGAAGAGAGCAGCCTTTCAATACATACCTGTTGAATTGACTTATATCCACTTGTGAGTTCTGCTGTGTGCATTTCCTGAAACACTCAAACCCTCCTAATGGTCCTTGCCTTTTCCAGAGGACCATTAATGATCCCAGCACACAGTTAAATCTTCTGCCACTTATGAGGGAGCCTAGAATTAGGTGCTCAGGATGGATGCCTAGGAAATGTCAAGATAATGTGAAAAGTGGGGAGATGGATGGGTAGTTAACCTCATCTTATCTCCCCAGGTCTGTGACCAATGAGTTGCCCAGGGTTTGGCACAAGCCCTCCTGCAGGGAGGGCTCTTCTGCTCTCTCAGTCTCCTACTGCTGCCATCTGTTGATAATTACTGTCTGGTCTCTGCTGAGAACGTGTGATATTTAATATTTCCTCACCACTTGAACAAACACGCGGCAATAACAGAAAGGTACTTGGCCACAGGAGTAGAAAGATGTATTTGCATGAAAGAGTCAGTGTACACCTCGGGCCAGGAAAACAGATGCCTTCTCTTTGCAAAGTTATGAGAAGTCTACAAGTATCAGAACCTGGAGAATAGGTACATTGACATAGGTTGTATTTTTGGAATAAAACTCTTAAAAATCCAAAATATCAAGAAGATTGCAAAACAAAACATAACAACCTCTTTTTACGACTGATGTGATTTTTCTCTTAATAAGCATTCATGAAGTTTTCAGATAACTTTTCAGCATTTGTAGAGAAAGTTGATGCTCTTGCCAAGAACAAAGAAAGAAGAGGAGTCTTTTGTGTATTTGAAAAAAAGTTCTCCCAGTTGAAGACATTCCCTTTTTTCAGTTCTTTTGGGGGTAGGGAGAAGGGGTTTCCAGTTTCATTTGCAGGTGGGGAAATTCAACTGTCTGTTTCAAGAATAACAAGAAGATTCAACAGAGACAAGCTCTCTGCCCCGATTTGCACATATGATAAACTCTGGATTACTGATGTGATAGGAAATAGACTGTTTTGGTTCATTAAGTGTTTGGATCTGAAGCAGAGGAAGGTGGGGTCACTGATGGCTTGTAGATACACACGGTCTGTGGGCCATCTTGTGTGATGTGGCAGCTAGGATTGTGGAGGGAGGCAGGAGAGGGCATTGCTTCTGATACTAGATGAGAAAGTCAATCATTCCCTGAGCTCATTCCTCATCATCATGCATTTCCATTTGGGAATGGTCAATATTTATCATGAATGCTTTTTAAAAAATTTTTTATTGTTATGTTAATCACCCTATATTACATCATTAGTTTTAGATGTAGTGTTCCATGATTCATTGTTTGTGCATAACACCCAGTGCTCCATGCAGAATGTTATCATGAATGCTTTTTAATCCCTAACATTTATTATGAAAATCTGCAGACACATGGAAAAATTGTAAGAATTTTACAGTGAGTACTGGCCTACCTACCACCTGGGATGCTATCATTAACAGTTTGCTCTGCCTGTTTTATCATGTTTCTACTCATCTGTGTCTCCTATCCCTCAATCAATCCATATTATTATGTTTGGATGCATTTTAATATATGTTGCAGGCAGTCATGAGTGCTTTTACTGTCCACTGTTACCCAAAACAGAAACTTCAGTTATTTTAGACACTTTTTCCTTTACCCCAAAGGCCCACCCAAGTGATTGCAGCAGGCATTGTGCTGGGCACTGGATGGTCTGTGCAGAGACATGGCATTTACTGGCCACTGGGAGGCAGAAGTTAAAAGACAATAAAGACAAATAAATACAAAATTATACATTGCAATCATAATCATAAAAGGGAAAACAGGTAGAATAGAATGCTATCTCCAAGGCTGTCTCCTTCCCTTCAACCCACCATCTTGCTACTGAAATGACTTCTTGGGAACCTGCTTGGATCATGCCATTGACTTCCTACAGCTCTCAGGGCACAGCCCAAAGTCCCTAGCTGGACACTAATATTTTCATTACATAGCTAGAGGAAGATTATTTCCACTCAAGAAATATTTCTTGGCTCCCTATTATTTGCTGGGTGCAGGGGATGGATGTCATGACCATTAGAATAAACACACTATGGTCCTTAGATCCAAACATTTCATGGTCAGGTTGAGGACACAGGTAATTTCAATATGATGTTCAGGACACCAGGCAAACATAGAGGAAGGGCAACCCAGGATCACACTGGGTCTGTGTTAAAAAGGTCTTCCCAAGGGAAAAATGGATGTTCTAAATTCTGAAGAACAAAGATAGACCCAGGTAAAGAAGGATGGGAAAGTATTTCAGCAAACAAAACAAAACAAAACAAAAAAACCCAAACCCCCAAACCAAGCAAAAAAACCCCAACCACGTGGGATAGAGAAACAACAAACCACTAAGTTTTTACTGGAGCATAAATGGTAAAGTCGAGTGGATAGGGAGGAGGCTTGGAGGCTGGCTCACAGAGGGCCAGAATAATGGGCAAAAAGAGCAGAAAGGAAGAAGCACTGAAGCAGTGCAAAGGATGGGTGGAGGGTGGGCGGCATGGTGATCTTGTAAGCAGCAAAAAAGTGAGGAGTGTACTGCAGTAATCCAGGGAAGTCAAGCTGATGTTGCTGGTAGTAAAGAGGCAGAAAGAAGAGCTAATTCAGAGACATCTTGAAGAGGTAAAGTCAGGAGCATGGCGTGGCATAAAGAATGGCATGGCTGAACAGAGAGCAAGTGAAAGAAGAAGGCCAAAAATGAATCCTGATGTTTCAGAGTTGGATGCTTGAGTGAACAATGCATGCAAAAATTAAGATTAAAAATACTAAGAAAGAGAGGAAGATAATTTAGTTTTGGAGGTTAAGTGTGCAGTGCCTGGGAGACAGCCCGGTGGAGGTGTCCAAAACATGGTGGACATACACAATGGAAGCTCAAGAGAGAACTCTATATATCTAGGTGGATGCTGGTTACAAACATAAAAGTGGATGAGGCACCTCAGATCTATCTGAGGTGAGGGATGAAGGAAAGGAAGAAGTACTTTTACATCATCTGTCATCAGTCATTGACTGAAGGCTTCTGGTGAGTGGGGTGTGTTTTCTACATCTGACGTGCCTTTATAGTTAGACATCAATAAGACAATGCGTTCAAATTCCTTGATTTTACGGAGTTGATGTGGCTGGACCCAGGATCTCCTGATTTCTATCTCAGGTATCTTTCTTCTGCATTCATCTCCACTCCATTCTCAGTGCTCTGAGAGCCATTCAGTTTGTCCAGCCAGGCATTTATTCGTGACCTCAACAAGCATTGATTAGGCATCTCCCACGTGCCAGGCAGGGCCAACACTGGAGCTGCTGGGAACAGAGCCATCCACAAAAGCATCCTTGAAGAATCTAGACACCACTCATTTCCAACTGTTTCCACTTCCTGAAAGAGGACTTGTGTTTATTTTTTCTTTTTCTTCTTCTTCTTTTTTTTTTTTTGGTATCAGAATTTATTGGATATCATATTGGATCTTCTATTACCACTGTTACCTTTGTTAATAATGTATTTTGCTTAAGATGTTATTCATCAACAGTAGCTAGAAAGGTCTTTGTGAAGTTTTAGTTTTTTTTTTTTTGCATGTTCAATGTTAATTTATTTTTATTAATTTTATTTTATTATGTTATGTTAATCACCATACATTACATCATTAGTTTTTGATGCAGTGTTCCATGATTCACTGTTTGCATATAACACACAGTGCTCCATGCAGTACACGCCCTCCTTAATACCCATCACCGGGCTAACCCATCCCCCACCTCCCTCCCCTCTAAAACCCTCAGTTTGTTTCTCAGAGTCCATAGTCTCTCATGGTTCATCTCCCCCTCCAATTTCCCTCCCTTCATTAGTGCTCACCATAGCACATACCCTCCCCAATGTCTATCACCCAGCCACCCCATCCCTCCCACGCCCCACCACTCCAGCAACCCTCAGTTTGTTTCCTGAGATTAAGAATTCCTCATATCAGTGAGATCATATGATGCTTGTGTTTCTCTGATTGACTTATTTCGCTTAGCATAATACTCTCTAGTTCCATCCACGTCATTGCAAATGGCAAGATTTCATTTTTGTGATGGCTGCATAATATTCCATTGTATTTATATACCACATCTTCTTTATCCATTCATCTGTTGATGGACATCTTAGCTCTTTCATTAGTTTTTTTTCTTTTTAAAAAATTTTTTATTAACATATAATGTATTATTTGTTTCAGAGACACAAGTCTGTGATTCATCAGTCTTACACAATTCACAGCACTCACCATAGCACATATCTCCCCAGTGTCCATCACCCAGCCACCCCATCCCTCCCACCCCCTTCCACTCCAGCAACCTTCAGTTTATTTCCTGAGATTAAGAGTCTCTTATGGTTTGTCTCCCTCTCTGGTTTCATCTTGTTTCATTTTTTCCTCCCTTCCCCTATGATCCTGTCTTGTTTCTCAAATTCCTCATATCAGTGAGATCATATGATAATTGTCTTTCTCTGATTGACTTATTTCTTTTAGCATAATACCCTCTAGTTCCATCCACATTGTTGCAAATAGAAAGATTTCATTTTTTGATGGCTGTATAATATTCCATTGTATATATATACCACGTCTTCTTTATTCATTCATCTGTTGATGGACATCTAGACTCTTTCCATCGTTTAGCTATCGTGGACATTGCTTCTATAAGCACTGGGGTTCATGTGCCCCTTCAGATCACTACATTTGTATCTTTGGGGTAAATACCCAGTAGTGCAATTGCTGGGTCGTAGGGTAGCTCTATTTTCAACTTTTTGAGGAACCTCCATACTGTTTTCCAGAGTAGCTGCACCAGCTTGCATTCCCACCACCAGTGTTGGAGTGTTGGGACTTGTGTTTAGATCTGGAGGAAGACCTGAAGAATAGGAGAGCCAGAATCACATCTCCCAAGGGCCCTGGGAACTTGAATGAGTCAGTGTTGAGGTGATGTGGAAAATGATAACTCTCTGAGAGAGCATGCTCTACTTCAGCTTATGCAAAACTATAAAGAACTCCCTGTCTGCATTTACAAAAGGAAAATTCATGTTTCCTATGGCCTTTAACTCCTAATCTTTACTGGTTACAAGAGGGTATTCCAGGCAGTAGAGTGCTTAATAATATTATATTGTTTGCTAATGGCCATGCTATTTGGGGGTGATATTTCCTTCTGAATGTGCTAGCCTGGTTTAACAAATCTGCTGTGTATAGTTTCACCTTTCACTGTGTGGCTTGCGATGTCTCAGGGGCACCTTCAGCCAGGGGCTGAGGAACAGCTCAGAAACACAGAAGTAAATGAGTCTGCTGGATGCATTAATAGTTTTTGTCTGTGCTGACTTCCCTTTTGTTGTAGAAATGTAACCAATACCAAGGGGCTCCTATATGTTAAGTGAATGTCTGCATTCTCGCTGTGAAGATGTGAGCTGCCTGAAGGGCTGGCAGGAGTATCTCCCTGAATATTTGTCTTGTTTTTATACCCTTTTATATGCACTTGATAGTCCATTCTGACAGAACTCCTCTCATTCAAATCCAGCTTTTTAGAAATGGTTTAGTTGGATAATTGACAAGTGGTATCAGTATCTATTTCCAATTTTCCCTTACTTTCAAAAGAGCTGAATGCCAGCTCTGAGTAATTATAACCTGTGAGGTATGAAGGTTTGGGATTCATGAGCATGGTCTACTTGGATTCAAACAGACTGGATTTTGAATCCTGTTTTGTCTACTGAATGGTCTCTCTCAACCTTGGTTTTCTCATCTGGAACACGGGTTCCTACCAGCACCGGGCGCAAATGCTCAGAACTCCATCCCTCCTCCTTCACTCACTCTCTCTCTCCCATCCTTACCTCTCTCTCTCTTTTTCCCTTCCAATGTACGCTGAATTGCTCTTTTCTCCTTTGGATCATCTTTCTGAGCTTAATGCATCTGAAAGAAAATTCATCTTAAAATAAAAACAGACAAGGTAAAAAACAAACTTTCTTGACCCCTTATTTTCCTGCTACTATCTTTTTTTGCTTATCCCTTTATGGTCAAATTTCATGAAGTGTTGTCCACACATGGCATATAAAGTCCTCATAGCTTATGTACTCTTTAGCCTGCTGCAGCTTGGCTTCAGCCTCTACTGTTCCACTGAAAATGTTCTCCTCAAGGTGAAAATATTTCCAGTAGAGAGATTCACCATCACGTTGTGTTTATCGAAGTGGCTTTGTGCTGGTAGAATTTTCCATTCTTTATAGGTTTGTATTGGCTAGTCCATTCAGGGGGAAAACAGTTTCCTACTGGACATTTTGCAGGTAATTTGGGTACACGACTCTTGTCTTAGATGAGCCACTAGTTATTGTCCTGTAATGTGAATCCATGGAAGTCTCAGAATCCTGGTCAATGGGGAAATAAATAAGACTGCTGTGACACTCAACTGTGCTTTTTCTTAAAAAAAAAAAGGAGTTAAACACATAAATTATAACATTAGCACAAACAACATATTTAAGTAGGACACCCAATTTAAAACAAAATATGCAGGAAAACACGCTTTTGTAGAATTATGATTTGTTTTCATGGATCCTTTAGCATTCTCCCTCACTGTTTAGTCTAGCTCAGATTTTCATTTTGACTTAATTAATTATTAACTATGAATGTTTCCTTCAACAATCACAAACTATTTATACTTCTTGGTGAAAGTTCTGCTTGGATATATAAACATGTGCCCCTTTATAGGGAAGATTGTTTTGAGTGTATAACAAAGGGTCATGAGAAGAAATTGATGTGAACTCATCAAGTTGGTCCTCTGGCTAATCTGAAGTCTGTGGACTTTAACCCTCCTCGGATCTACCAACTATAAGGGCTCTAACTGCTTTGTTACAGCATTAGAAGCAGGCATCTTATTTTTTTCCGACTCCTGGTATTAGTCATGTTTTTGGCTTTAAATTTAGTTTTCATTACAGTTATGTAGACAATGTAGTTTGAAGATACAAGTAGCTCAATGGGACAGGGACAGTGCAGTACCCCCACTATGGAAGCTCTCATCATTTTTTGATTTCCTCTGGATATTTGCCTCTATAAATCTAATTAATGTGCTTACCCTACTATTTCTGGATTTGTCAGTTTCAGGCATTATTGACCGATTTTCTATGATGGAAGACAAGACACAGTTCTCTTCCATGCCTCCTCTTGGTCAATTGGTACATTTCTAACCATTAGCTGTCTATAAATTTCCATTGTATTAGGTTGAACTCTATGACATTGCCATTGTTCTTGGTGAAAAATGTTTGAATGTTGGTATTTTCATAACCTATAGTTATTTTTTTTAATTTTATTTTATTATGTTAGGTTAGTCACGATACAATACATCATTAGTTTTCGATGTAGTGATCCACGACTCCTTGTTTTCATATAATACCCAGTGCTCCATGCAGTACATGCCCTCCTTAATACCCATCACTGGGCTAACCCATCCCCCCAGCCCCCTCCCCTCTAAAACACTCACTTTGTTTCTCAGAGCTCATAGTCTCTCATGGTTCATCTCTCCCTCCGAATTCCTCCCCCTTCATTTTTCCCTTCCTTCTACTAATGTCCTCCATGCTATTCCTTATGTTCCACAAATAAGCGAAACTATATGTTAATTGACTTTCTCTGCTTGAATTATTTCACTTAACATAATCTCCTCCAGTCCCATCCATGTTGATGTAAAGGTTGGGTATTCATCCTTTCTGATGGCTGAGTAATATTCCATTGTATATATGGACCACATCTTCTTTATCCATTCATCTGTTGAAGGGCATCTCGGCTCTTTCCACAGTTTGGCTATTGCGGACATTGCTGCTATGAACAGTAGGGTGCATATGGCCCTTCTTTTCACGACATCTGTGTCTTTGGGGTAAATACCATGAGTACAATTGCTGGGTCATAGGGTCGCTCTATTTTTAATTTTTTGAGGCACCTCCACACTGTTTTCCAGAGTGGCTGTACCAACTTGCATTCCCACCAACAGTGTAAGAGGGTTCCCCTTTCCCCACAACCTCTCCAACATTTGTTGTTTCTTTCCTTGTCCATTTTTGCCATTCTAACTGGTGTAAGGAGCTATCTCAATGAGGTTTTGATTTGAATTTCCCTGATGGCTAATGATGATGAACATTTTTTCATGTGTCTGTTAGCGATTTTTATGTCTTCTTCAGAGAAATGTCTTTTCATAGCTTCTGCCCACTTTTTGACTTGATTATTTGTTTTTTGGGTGTTGAGTTTGAGAAGTTCTTTATAGATCTTGGATACCAGCCCTTTATCTGTAGTGTCATTTGCAAATATCTTCTTCCATTCTGTGGGTTGCCTCTTTGTTTTGTTGACTGTTTCCTTTGCTGTGCAGAAGGTTATTATCTTGATGAAGTCCCAAAAATTCATTTTTGTTTTTGTTTCACTAGCTTTTGGAGATGTATCTAGAAAGAAGTTGCTGTGGCTGATGTCAAAGAGGTTCCTACTTATGTTCTCCAAGGATGCTCACTCTCGTCACTATTCTTCAACATAGTACTAGAAGTCCTGGCAACAGCAATCAGACAACAAAAAGAAATAAAAGGTATTCAAATTGGCAAAGAAGAAGTCAAACTCTCTCTCTTCGCAGATGACATAATACTTCATGTGGAAAATCCAAGACTCCACCCCCAAATTACTAGAACTCATACAGCAATTCAGTAATGTGGCAGGATACAAAATCAATGCACAGAAATCAGTTGCTTTCTTATACACTAACAATGTAACTGTAGAAAGAGAAATTAGAGAAATTATTCCATTTACAATAGCACCAAAAACCATAAGACACCTCAGAATAAACCTAACCAAAGAGGTAAAGGATCTATACTCTAGGAACTACAGAACACTCATGAAAGAAATTGAAGAAGACAGAAAAATATGGAAAAACATTCCATGCTCATAAACATTGTTAAAATGTCTATGCTACCCAGAGCAATCTATACCTTCAATGCCATCCCAATCAAAATTCCAATGACATTTTTCAAAGTGCTGGAACAAACAATCCTAAAATTTGTATGGAATCAGAAAATACCCCAAATCGCCAAGGAAATGTTGAAAAAGAAAAACAAAGCTGGGGGCATCACGTTGCCTTATTTCAAGCTATATTACAAAGCTGTGATCACCCAGACAGCATGGTACTGGCACAAAAACAGACATACAGACCAATGGAACAGAATAGAGAACCCAGATATGGACCCTCAACTCTGTGGTCAAATAATCTTCAACAAAGCAGGCAAAAATATGCAATGGAAAAAAGAGAGTCTCTTCAATAAATGGTGCTGGGAAAATTGGACAGCTATATACAGAAGAATGAAACTCGACCATTCTCTAACACCATACACAAAGATAAACTCAAAATGGATGAAAGACCTCAATGTGAGACCGGAATCCATCAGAATTCTAGAGGAGAACATAACCTATAGTTATGCCATGATTTGAGATAAAAGAAAATTCAGTGTTTATAATAGCTGAGCCATTTGGCAGTTATAAATACTTTCCCTCTATTGCGGTACATTAGTTTAATTGAGTGGTTGGTTTTTTAAATATACTTTATTAATAAATCTTCCTCATACTCCCTCCCAGTTTGTGAAATCTCCTCTCAACACAATCAAACAAGTGGAGTATTCCATTTTTATCAACTGGGAGACATCTTTGTTGGAGCCTTTTGGTTTACTTGAGTGGACTAGTTACTTTCTAAAACTGCCACTGGGACTCTCCTAAAGCATCATTCTAGGAATACTCTTGTCTCTTGTATTAAAGTCTCTGTTTCCCATTTTCATGACTGCTGCATTTTTGGTCTACTCTCCCTTGGTGGAGGCCCTGCTTTTCTAGGTTTCTAAGACAGGGAGAAAAGGAGGTAAATTTTGGGGGATCTAACATGTCATTATTCTTTGCTCACACTGAATTAATATTTCATTGCCTAAGTTGGTATATTAATCAGAGTTCTCTAGAGAAAGAGAAATAATAGGATGCGTAGATAGGTAGATAAATAGATAGATAGGCAGACATGATGGATGGATGGATGGGTGGATGGATGGATAAATGGATGATAGATAAATGGATAGATAGATGATAGATAGATGATATAGATAGATGATAGATAGATAGAAGATAGATAGATAGATAGATAGATAGATAGATAGATAGATAGATTTATTACAAGGAATTGGCTCATGTCATTATGGAGGTTTTATTTTATTATGATCTACAGAGTGAGTAGGCAAGCTGAAGACCAAGGAAATCCAATGATTTAGTTCATCTGACTCCATAGACCTGAGAACAAGGAGAGCCTGTGGTATAATTCCTATCTAAAGGCCAGCAGGCTCAAGACTCAGGAAGAACTCATGTTTCAGTTTTAGTCTGAAGACAGCAAAAAGACCGGTGCCCCACTTCATAGGCAGTCTAGCAGGAAGAATTCTCTCTTACTCAGGGGGGGGTCAACATTTTTGTTCTATTCAGGCCTTCGTCTGGTTAGATGAGGCCCACCCACATTAAGAAGAGCAATCTGCTTTACTCAGTCTGCCAATTTGAATGTTAATCTCATCCAAAAGCATCGTTGCAGAAACACTCAGAATTACATTTGACTGAATATTGGGACACCCTATGATCCAGTCCTGCCTGTTCCCTCATAAAATTAACCATCACAGTTGAAAATCACTTTCCCTGAGCCATTTGAAGACATTTCTCCATTTTCTTCTAGCTTCAAGAGTCCCTTTTAAACAACATGATGCCTAATTCACTTTTGGATTGGTCTGAGGCATATGACTGGGGTGCCTGACATTGTTCCTCATTATAAGATGCCTGGTAATAGCTAGGATTTTTGTACAGGGTCTCTAATATTAGTATCTTTAGATAATTTTTCTTGGGCTGATCAGTTTTCCTAAAGGGTAATCTTTTAGCATCATGCCTGGAAAATAAAGGTCTGGCTTTTAGAGACCTAAGAGCTGAGGAAAATAATTAGGATGTAAACTTTCATGTAATCTCATTGTTTTCAGAGCACCAAACTTAAACTTTGCTTGGTGTCCTCTGGTCCATATACTTTCTGTTTTTTTTTTTTTTTTAATTTTAGTATGTTATGTTAATCACCATACATTACATCATTAGTTTTTGATGTAGTGCTCCAAGATTCATTGTTTGCATATGACACCCAGTGCTCCATTCAGTACATGCCCTCTTTAATACCCATCACCAGGCTAACCCATCCCCCCACCCCCCTCCCCTCTAGAACCCTCAGTTTGTTTCTCAGAGTCCATCGTCTCTCATGGTTCGTCTCCCCCTCCGATTCCCCCCCCTTCATTCCTCCCCTCCTGCTATCTTCTTCTTCTTCTTCTTTTTTAACATATAATGTATTATTTGTTTCAGGGGTACAGGTCGGTGATTCAACAGTCTTACACAATTCACAGTGCTCACCATAGCACATACACTCCCCAATGTCTATCACCCAGCCAACCTATCCCTCCCACTCCCCACCCCTCCAGCAACCCTCAGTTTGTTTCATGAGGTTAAGAATTCCTCATATCAGTGAGGTCATATGATACATGTCTTTCTCTGGTTGACTTATTTCGCTCAACATAATACCCTCCAGTTCCATCCACGTCTTTGCAAATGGCAAGATTTCATTCCTTTTGATGGCTGCATAATATTCCATTGTATATATCTACCACATCTTCTTTATCCATTCATTTGTTGATGGACATCCAGGCTCTTTCCATAGTTTGGCTATTGTGGACATTGCTGCTATCAACATTGTGGTGCATGTGCCCCTTCGGATCACTACTTTTGTATCTTTGGGGTAAATACCCAGTAGTGCAATTGCTGGGTCGTAGGGTAGCTCTATTTTCAACTTTTTGAGGAACCTCCATACTGTTTTCCAGAGTGGCTGCACCAGCTTGCATTCCCACTAACAGTGTAGGAGGGTTCCCCTTTCTCTGCATCCTCGCCGACATCTGTCATTTCCTGACTTGTTAATTTTAGCCATTCTGACTGGTGTGAGGTGGTATCTCATTGAGGTTTTGATTTGGATTTCCCTGATGCCGAGCGATCTTGAGCACTTTTTCATGTGTCTGTTGGCCTTTTGGGTGTCTTCTTTGGAAAAATGTCTGTTCATGTCTTCTGCCCATTTCTTGATTGGATCATTTGTTCTTTGGGTGTTGAGTTTGATATGTTCTTTATAGATTTTTGATACTAGCCCTTTACCTGATATATCATTTGCAAATATCTTCTCCCATTCTGTTGCTTGTCTTTTGGTTTTATTGACTGTTTCTTTTGCTGAACAAAAGCATTTTATCTTGCTGAAGTCCCAATAGTTCATTTTTGCCCTTGCTTCCCCTGCCTTTGGCGAGGTTTCTAGGAAGAAGTTGCTGTGGCTGAGGTCAAAGAGGTTGCTGCCTGTGTTCTCCTTTAGGATTTTGATGGACTCCTGTCTCACATTTAGGTCTTCCATCCATTTCGAGTCTATTTTTGTGTGTGGTGTAAGGAAATGGTCCAGTTTCATTCTTCTGCATGTGGCTGTCCAATTTTCCCAACACCATTTGTTGAAGAGACTGTCTTTTCTCCGTTGGACATTCTTTCCTGCTTTGCCGAAGATTAGTTGACCATAGAGTTGAGGGTCCATTTCTGGGCTCTCTATTCTGTCCCATTGATCTATGTGTCTGCTTTTGTGCCAGCACCATATTGTCTTGATGGTGACAGCTTTGTAATAGAGCTTGAAGTCCGGAATTGTGAAGAGCTTTGCTCTTCTTTTTCAACATTCCTCTGGCTATGCGGGGTCTTTTCTGGTTCCATAAAATTTTTAGGATTATTTGTTCCATTTCTTTGAAAAAAGTGGATGATATTTTGATAGGGATTGCATTAAATGTGTAGATTGCTCTAGGTAGCATTGACATCTTCACAATATTTGTTCTTCCAATTCATGAGCATGGAACGTTTTTCCATTTCTTTGTGTCTTCCTCAATTTCTTTCATGAGTATTTTACAGTTTTCTGAGTACAGCTTCTTTGCCTCTTTGGTTAGATTTATTCCTAGGTATCTTATGGTTTTGGGTGCAGTTGTAAATGGAATCAACTCCTTAATTTCTCTTTTTTCTGTCTTGTTGTTGGTGTACAGGAATACCACTGATTTCTGTGCATTGATTTTATATCCTGCCACTTGACTGAATTCCTGTATGAGTTCTAGCAGTTTTGGGGTGGAGTCTTTGGGGTTTTCCACATAAAGTATCATACCATCTGCAAAGAGTGAGAGTTTGACTTCTTCTTTGCCAATTAGGATGCCTTTTATTTCTTTTTGTTGTCTGATTGCTGTGGCTAGGACTTCTAATACTATGTTGAATAGAAGTGGTGATAGTGGACATCCCTGCCTTGTTCCTGACCTTAGGGGGAAAGCTTTCAGTTTTTCCCCATGAGACTGATATTTGCTGTGGGTTTTTCATAGATGGCTTTTTATGATATTGAGCTTTGTACCCTCTATCCCTATACTCTCAAGAGTTTTGATCAAGGAAGAATGCTGTATTTTGTCAAATGCTTTTCTGCATCTATTGAGAGGATCATATGGTTCTTGTTCTTTCTTTTAGCAATGTATTATATCACATTGATTGATTTGCAGATGTTGAACCAGCCTTGCAGCCCAGGGATAAATCCCACTTGGTTGTGGTGAATAATCCTTTTAATGTACTGTTGGATCCTATTGGCTAGTATTTTGGTGAGAATATTTGCATCCATGTTCATCAAGGATATTGGTCTGTAATTCTCCTTTTGGATGGGTCTTTGTCTGGTTTTGGGATCAAGGTAACGCTGGTCTCATAAAACAAGTTTAGAAGTTTTCCTTCCATTTCTATTTTTTGGAACAGTTTCAGAAGAATAGGTATTAATTCTTCTTGAAATGTTTGGTAGAATTCCCCTGGGAAGCCATCTGGCCCTGGGCTTTTGTTTGCTGGGAGATTTTTTGATGACTGCTTCAATTTCCTTAGTGGTTATAGGTCTGTTCAGGTTTTCTATTTCATCCTGGTTTGGTTTTGGTAGTTGATACATCTCTAGGAATGCATCCATTTCTTCCAGATTATCTCATTTGCTGGCATGTAGTTGCTCATATGTTCTTATAATTGTTTGTATTTCTTTGGTGTTGGTTGTGATCTCTCTTCTTTCATTCATGATTTTATTTATTTGGGTCTTTTCTCTTTTCTTTTTGATAAGTCTGGCCAAGGGTTTATCAATCTTGTTAATTCTTTCAAAGAGCCAGCTCCTAGTTTCATTGATCTGTTCTACTGTTCTTTTAGTTTCTATTTCATTGATTTCTGCTCTGATCTTTACGATTTCTCTTCTCCTGCTGGGTTTAAGCTTTATTTGCTGTTCTTTCTCCAGCTCCTTTAGGTGTAGGGTTAGGTTGTGTATTTGAGACCTTTCTTGTTTCTTGAGAAAGGCTTGTATTGCTATATGCTTTCCTCTTAGGACTGCCTTTTCTACATCCCAAAGATTTTGAAGAGTTGTGTTTTCAATTTCATTGGTTTCCATGAATTTTTTAAATTCTTCTTTAATTTCCTGGTTGACCCATTCATTCTTTAGTAGGATGCTCTTTAGCCTCCATGTATTTGCATTCTTTCCAACTTTTCTCTTGTGATTGAGTTCTAGTTTCAGAGCACTGTGGTCTGAAAATATGCAGGGAATGATCCCAAACTTTTGGTACCAGTTGAGACCTGATTTGTGACCTAGGATGTGATCTATTCTGGAGAATGTTCCATGGGCACTAGAGAAGAATGTGTATTCTGTTGCTTTGGGATGGAATGTTCTGAATATATTTGTGAAGTCCATTTTGTCCAGTGTGTCATTTAAAGTCTTTATTTCCTTGTTGATCTTTTGCTTAGACGATCTGTCCATTTCAGTGAGGGGGGTGTTAAAGTCCCCCACTATTATTGTATTGTTGTCGATGTGTTTCTTTGCTTTTGTTATTAATTGCCTCATATAATTGGTTGCTCCCATGTTAGGGGCATAGATATTTATAATTGTTAGATCTTCTTGTTGGATAGAAGCTTTAAGTAGGAGAGAGTGTTCTTCTTCATCTCTTATTACAGTCTTTGGTTTAAAATCTAATTTGCCTGATATAAGGATTGCCACCCAGCTTTCTTTTGGTGTCCATTAGCATGGTAAATGGTTTTCCACCCCCTCACTTTCAATCTGGGGGCGTTTTTGGGTCTAAACTTAGTCTCTTGCAGACAGCATATTGATGGGTCTTGTTTTTTTATCCAATCTGATAGCTTGTGTCTTTTGATTGGGGCATTTAGCCCATTTACATTCAGGGTGACTATTGAAAGATATGAATTTAGTGCCATTGTATTGCCTGTAAGGTGACTGTTACCGTATATTGTCTGTGTTCTTTTCTGGTCTATGTTACCTTTAGGCTCTCTCTTTGCTTAGAGGACCCCTTTCAAGATTTCTTGTAGGGCTGGTTTCATGTTTGCAAATTCCTTTAGTTTTTGTTTGTCCTGGAATTTTTTTTTAATCTCTCCTTCTATTTTCAATGACAGCCTAGCTGGATATAGTAGTCTTGGCTGCATATTTTTCTCATTTAGTGCTCTGAATATATCATGCCAGTCCTTTCTGGCCTGCCAGGTCTCTGTGGATGGGTCTGTTGCCAATCTAATGTTTCTACCATTGTAGGTTACAAATCTCTTGTCCCGAGCTGCTTTCAGGATTTTTTCTTTGTCTCTGAGACTCGCAAGTTTTACTATTAGATGTTGGTGTGTCGACCTATTTATTGATTTTGTGGGGGGTTGTCTGTGCCTCCTGGATTTTGATGCCTGTTTCCTTCCCTAAATTGGGAAAGTTCTCTGCTATAATTTGCTCCAATATACCTTCTGCCCCTTAGTCTCTTCTTATTCTGGGATCCTAATTATTCTAATGTTGTTTTGTCTTCTGGTATCACTTATCTCTCGAATTCTACCCTCGTGATCCAGTAGTTGTTTTCTCTCTTTTTCTCAGCCCCTTTATTTTCAATCATTTGGTCTTCTATATCACTAATTCTCTCTTCTGCCTCATTTATCCTAGCAGTTACAGCCTCGGTACAGCCCCTTGTTCTTTTTTTGAGGTGATTTTTTCCATCTTGTCATTTTGTCCAGAGGAGAATAGATGAATAAGAGAAGAAAATGCTAACAGGTAACAATGACCCCAGAAAAATATACATTAAACAAATCAAAAGAGACCTGAAACCTGGGGAAAAGAAAGGGAAAGAAAGAAAAAAGAAGAAAAAGAAAAAAGAAGAAAAAGAAAAAAGAAAAAATAACAAACAAACAAAAAACCAGAATATGATCAAATATGGTCAGGCTGGTGCATAGATCAGTGCTACACACTAGATTTTGGGAGTATTTTGGTCTTTTAGAAGAAAGTGTTTCCAAAATTTTAAAGAAAGAAAAACTTATATACGTAGAAAAATAAGGGTAAATACAATGAAGGAATGGATTATGACTGTAAAGCTGAAAATTATAAAAGTTTTTATAAAAGGAATTGATAGATAAGAAGTTGGTTGAAAAAAGAAAGAAGAGGTTTTAAAAAAAAAAGGGAGAGAATGTGATCAGGCAGGAGACTAGAACAAAGTCATACACTAGAGATTTAGGGTATATTTTGGTCTGTTAGAAGAAACTGTATCCCAAAATTTTAAAGAGAGAACAACTTATATATATATATATATATATATATATATATCCAAAATAAGGTTAACTCCTATGAAGGGATAAAATATGACTCTAAAAATGAAAAATAAAAAATATTTTTTAAAAAAAGAGATCAATAAGATGTTGGTTGAAAAAGGGAAAAAGAAAAATTAAAAAAAAAGACAGTTAAAAAAATTAATTTTGATAGATTAAGGAATCATGGTAAAAAAGCATGAATTCTATGTGCTGTATTCCCCTAGTGCAGGAGTTCTGCCGTCCTCATTGATCGGTAAACTTGATCTTGGCCGGCTGTTCTTGCTGATCTTCTGGGGGAGGGGCTTGTTGCTGTGGTTCTCAGTCTTTCCCGGAGGCAGAATTGCCCCACCCTTGCTGGGGTCCGGCTAAGTAATCTGCTCGGGTTTGGTCTCGGGAGCTTTTGTTCCCTGCAAGTTTTCCGTACACCTTTGGAGGATGAGAGTGAACATGTGGCCTCCCAATCTCTGCCCCAGGGGAGCCAAGAACTCAGGGTCCCACTTCTCAGTGAGCCCCCAGAGAAAAGCAGTCAATCACTCCCTTCTCCCCAGTCTCTGGCCACACTCTGTGCTCACCCTGTCTGTGACTGAGCATTTCTATCTCTGGCACACGACCCTGTTTGGAGTCTCCAAACCCAGGAGATTCCTGTGGTGCACTCCCGAGCCACTCCTCCTGGCAGGGGGGGAAGGGGAGTCTCCCCTGATCTGCTGCTTGTTGGGTCCCTGCTGGAAGTGCAGTGGCCCGACTGTGCTGAGGATCACGGTTTATGGCAACCCCGAGATGAGAGCCCACTCCTCGGCTCCGTCTCTGCAGCCGGCTTCCCTGCTCTGATACCTGGGAGCTCTGCTGCACTCAGGCACCCCCAGTCTTTCTGTGACCCTGAGGGTCCTGAGACCACACTGTCCCAGCAAGGGTTCCACGTCCCTCGGTGGAGCAGACTTTGAAAATTTCTGATTTTGTGCTCTGCTGCTCTATCACTTGCCAGTAGTGGCCAACTGAGGCCCCCTCCCCCACCATCTATCTTCCCAAATATCACCTTGGATTCACTTCTCTGCACGTCCTACCTTCCAGAAAGTGGTCGCTTTTCTGTTCAGAGAGTTGTTGCTATTCTTTTCTTTGATCTCCTGTTGAGTTTGTAGGTGTTCAGAATGGTTTGATCCCTATCTAGCTGAATTCCTGGGACCAGACAAAATTTAGGTCTCCTACTCCTCCACCATCTTGCTCCTCCTGTCCATATACCTTCTGTTTTACCTCCTTTAGCAAATAGAGGTGCATTTACTTCCAGAGTTGGTATGGTGGAGAGGATATGGAGATCCAATGGCTTTAGGAAGTAATTTTCAACCTAACTACCATTTTTACCTCCACATTTATGCCTATCTCTATGGGGTCCTGAAGATGCTAATTTCTGACCCTTATGGAGGTACCATGGTACGAGATGGCTAGCTCTCATGTCTACGGTGTCTTCAAAGACAGTTATTACTCATTCTTCTGTTTCCTAACTCCCAAAATTCTGTGGTTATTGTTTTTTTCCTAATTTTCTTTGTCCTTGTTGTTCTATCCCTTAAAACATTTCTTTACTTTTTTTTCTAGTGAGGTTTTCAGATGAAGTGATGCTAAATGTTTTTTCAGTCTGCAGTCTTCACCTGAAGGCTAGATCTTGCTTCTTACTCTCTGGTCAAAGGTTGGGGTTGGGGGGTGAGGAGGAATTACATGATAGTGTGATGTTACTAAAATTCAGAGTCATTGTCTTTCTCTTAATCCAAATGAGTAATTTTTTCTTTTAGTCATCTGACTAAATTGCTCAATCATCTGAGCTGCACGTGAAAAATAAATTTCAGGTTTGCTTATGAAATACTGAATTCTACAATATCACAAGAACTTTTATAAATAATCTAAAAATATTTCCTGAACATCCATCATGTGCAAAACCTTGTTATCTAGCTATAGTCTCAAGCAATTTATGATTTGGTGTGAAAAATTGGTCTGTAAAATAAAAAGAAGTAATGAATCAAGATAATAATATAAGCAATTTTATTAATTTCTACATTACTACATTCCATGTACCCAGATGCAAACAATCATCATTCATGTGACATGATAACCTCCCAGATTCTGAGACATTGGAACACATGATGGAAGTACACTTTATGATGATTAAATGCCTTACTTAGCATGCATTTGTGATTTCTACCTCTTTGGAGGTTTTAAAATTAAAGCTGTGTCATCTCTGAGTAAGTTAAATGTGGTTCATTCTGGAAATGATGGGATTTTTAGTGATTATTTTTATTATGACTAGGTTCATCTACATGTGACAAATGACCTTAATTTCCTAAACAGTGATTTTATGAAGATAAACCAGTCTTTCTTGTTTAGGTAAACAGAGAATGGGGTACAGGGCTCATGCACCATAATTACCTGGCACCAGAACTCTCTGTCTTGCCACTTCACTCTCCTTAGGATGGCCTCTTATAGTCCAAGATGGCAGCATGAGCTCCAGCCACCATTTCCTCTTTCCAACCAACAGAAAGAGGAAGGGCAAACAAAAGCCTGTGTCTTCATCTTGGGGACACTTCCTGGAAGCTATGTGCCTGTCATTGGTTAAACCTTGGTCTCATGGTCACACTTAGCTGCAAGGAGTGGCGGAAAATGTATCTTTCCTAGGCCGCCTTGGACTCAGTAGCTATGGGAGTTTGTTTCTATTTCTAAGGAAGAAAGGAAGAAAGGTAGGACAGATAAAGGAGAGAAAGAGCAGTCTACTTCACAGGGACACTATATGTCCAACCTGTGATTCTACACTGTTGAAAAACTGCTATGATAAGAGGTGGTGACAAGTGACCCTGGTGATGGGCGTCATGTCAATGGCAGGATCGACAATCAGTCATCTGTTTTACAGCTATTGCTGCTATTCTGGGATCCAGCTGGAAAGGAAATACTCTTAAAAATTATGTATTTTGATTGTAAAATATCTCAGACACACAGAGAAGTCTGATGCCTGTTATCTTTCACTCAATTATAACAGATTTTTTCAGATTTACTTCTGATATCTCTTGTCCTGACAGGAACAGAAGTACCACAGCCTCCCCCATCTCTTCCTTTCTGAGTGTTTTACCAATGACATGGGAGTGTTTTACCAATGACATGGGATAGAACGTATTCACTCATGGCATTATGTAGGTGTCATGTGGTGATTAGGGGTGTCTTGGCTAATAGGGATCTAAAAAGCACAATTTGATAGGTGTGATTACTGATCTTAACAAGACACAATCCAATTAATACTGCTTTTATCTATTAAAAATATAAATTTCAGCTTAAAAATCTACAATACTAGGGCTGCCTGGGTGGCTCAGTCGGTTAAGCATCTGCCTTCGGCTCAGGTCATGATTCCAAGGGCCTGGGATTAAGCCCCACATGGGGCTCCCTGCTCAGCAGGGTGTCTGCTTCTCCCTTTCCTTGTGCCCCTCTCCCGCTTCTTCCCCCACTCATGCTCTCTCTCTCATGCTCTCTATCTCCCTCTCCCAAATAAATAAAATTAAAAAAAAATCTACAATACTATTTGTACACATATTTGAAGGATATAGCATATGATGTAATTTAAAGAGAACTGAACATCTAGAATAAATATATGTGCATATATAGAGACAGATGTATATTTTTATTAAGTGGCTTACTTGACTACATTTTTTATTGTTATAAATCACTGTATATTGTACTTAACTTTTTTCTTTTCTATTTAAGAACGTCCTTCAGTCACAGATCTTATAGTTCTAAGTGATACAGGGACACCCACCTGTCCTAGATGGGGTTCTCTGGAAGTAGACTCTGACACTGTGATTTGCATGCAGGCAGTTTCAGGGGAGGGTGTGGAGTTGGGGAGGGGAACTGAATGGAAGAAGGTGGGCTGAGATATGGTTGCAGCAGAAATCTGAGCTAATCCCACAGGGGCTGGAGCTGGGCTGGCACTTTAGAGCTGTCCCTCCCCATCCACAGGCCAGTGATGGGACAGGAGTTGCATCTGAGGAGAAGGTGTGCCCTTGGGCAAGCATCTCTCTTCTAACTGTGGCTGTGAGATCCCAGAGCCAACTCAACTCCAACGTGAAGGGACATTTGGGGGGCACACTGCCCCCTCCACTTTGGGGAAGACACATCCCTAGTTCTTGTACCTTAACCAGTCATGTCTTCTTCTATTTTACTGTGTTTTTGGCCAATTCTAATTCATCCTACTGATTCCCTTCATTTTCATCAAACACACAGTTGTCAGTGTTCAGTATAATATTATTCAAACTTCTTCACAGAGAAATATGATGAGGAATGTCAATTAAGAAAATAGATAAGGAGATGTGCTTGTGACTGAATTTTTAAAAATTATTAAAAATTTTCCATAAAAATTTTTATTTGATGGAAAACACTTTCTGAAATCCTTGAAGCATCTTTAAGGAGATGAGTTTCTGGGACTCTGGTCATCAGAAAAAGATGTACCTGAATTTGAACCCAGACAGTTAGTTATTATTTGCTGTGTGACTTTAGCAAGTCACACAACCTCTCTGTGATTCCATTTTCTGAACAAAACAAAGCTCTTCTTCCAAAGTCCCTTTGGACTCTGAGACTCCCCGACTTAGGAGACAATGAAGCCAGAGCTTCCAGTGGAGTGAAACTCAGAACTGGTGGAGGCCTGACCAATCTCCTGGCCGCCTGTCAATAGAATTAACTTATCACTGAAGGTGCTTTGTGAGGCAACTCTCATACCAGGAATGCCCGGAAAAGGTTGTCGAACATGACTTCATGCCCGGGCCTCCCTACTGCCAATCCCGCCTTAGGAAAGGCTTAATTTTTGGGCTGCACCTGCAGTGGGGAGCAAGGGAAAGACCCGAGGGGAGCACAAGCAGGTGCCAGCAGCAGGAAGTTCAGCCTCAGAGCCTGGGTCCAGATCACACTTCAAGCATTGGCATTGGTATAACTGGATTGCTATTTGCCTGGTGCACACCCACCTTGGCGTCTCTAATGAGCAGCCCCCTCTCTCCATCCATGTGCGAACATAGGAGACTTTAATGAAGACGGAGGAGCAGCCCAGGGGAAGGTGTTGGAGTCTATTCAGCCTCTGAGCTCACTGAGCATGACTCATCCTTCGAGCTGGGGGCCTGCACTCTGAGACCTGTGTCCCTGCCCTCACGTCCCCTCACACATAGATTCCCCTTTCTTTCTTCCCATTTCTAATTGAGGGAAGATACGCTTTATTTGAAGTGAGAATCCCCCTGTGTCCATGAATGTCCTCCACTCCTGCAAATGACCACAAGGGGAATCATAACTCAAGTCATGCAGACAGAAAGCAGTTTGGTGATCTCATAGAGGAGTCCAGTGAGCAAAGCGGGGGGCAGGGGTATCGGGGGAACTTGGCTCAGTCTGAGCTACACGAGCTTTCTTCTCCTCTCTTTGAGCAAGAAAGAGCATAGGCTGTGCTCTCTACCTCCTGGGGTTGCGAGTCAGGCGCACGACAGAAGGAGATGAAGGGTAGCTCAGCCCGTAGCAATCCAGGATCAATCAATCTGTCAACAAAACCTACCGGGATATTTATGGAACATCTGATATACGAGTGAGGGAAACCCAATGTGCATCATGATTAATTATTTTAAAATATTCCTTAAAACATTCAGAGGAAAAAAAAAGAAAAGAATTAGCCCCTTTAAAAACTGAACGGAAGTTTCTGGCATTGGTGAGAATGGAAAACTGGCTGGAAACCCTGCTTTGTGTGTAGTGTGGTAAAGAGACTACTTAAGCGTTGTTTTTTTATTTCCCCTAAAGTAGCCTTTCTTTCCATTCATTCAGGTATTTATACTCTGAGTAACGACTGGGTTAGGGGAGCAGCGTCTCCTACACTACTGGGAACCCTCACCTCAAGTCCTCGCTCCGCTTGGGGACCCTGCTTCTACCCCAAACCCTGCCTCCGCAGTTGTCCCGGCTTTGTACCTGAGAGACAAGAGAGGTGGGCAGGTGGGCATTTCTCTTCCTGCAAACCACAACCACCCATCCTTTTGTCCTTCGCATCTTAGAATAAAAGTGTTCTTCCTTCCTTCCTTCACTCAGGGCTGGCAACAGACCTGGCAAAGCCCAGGGCAAAATGAAAACCCAGGCAGGGAAGCCAATCTCCCCCTCCTCCAATGGCCCACTGTTTCAATTCACAGGGGACAGGTGACCCCCAGGGTATCATAACCTCCATGGTGAACTTGTTTAATCCCTGATGGGGTGGGTGAGGGACCTTGCCTGTGTTGTCCACTGAGCAAGCCTGGTGCTGCCAGCCTGGATCAGAGCTGGCCAAGCCCGGCCCAGCTCCAAGATGCTGTGGGGCAGGCCCCTGTTGGGACAAAGGGGTGATGGCCAGTGTGGCTTTCCCTGCCCACACAACCTGCTCTCCACCTTGTGTGGGGGGTGAACATGTTTGTGGGGTGGGCGAGGCCACAGGGGAGGCACCCAGGTCCCCAGCGGGTGAGACAGCTTGTTTGCCGAGGCTCCACACCCCTCACACATGTTCCACTTGCAAAACAGAAAATCAAAGATAAAAGTATTAGGAATTTTAAGACAGCAACCGCAGAGCTTTAAACAATGTGCAGGGCCGTTCTGAACTGCACAAAGTTGGTCCTGACCCTACCTCTCCTCTGGGAACCACCCTCTCACAAATCCTCCACGAGGGTGCTGTGCCAGCCACACCTCTTCTCCTGGACCTCGCTCCATCCCTCGGCACTGACTCTTCATCCTTGGACTCTGTGTTCAACTTCTACCTATTATTTTGATGTCTTTCCACCTCTTCTCCTCTTTTTTCTTTTGATCACCCTCTTTCCACAGGTGGGCTTTTCTTGAAAGGAGTCAGCAGTCACTGGGTGTCTCTACTGCTTCACGTCTCATGCACCCTACTCGCCTGCAATGAGGCAAGCTCTTTCTTTACTCCACTGAAAGTCCCCTTGCAAAGGTCATTGTCAGACTCCCAATCACTCAACCCAGAGGTCAGATTTTCAGTTTTTTATCTTCTCCCACTAAAGATGTGATATTTGATGACATTGACGATGCCTCCTCTAGGGACCCACTCCTCAGTGTATTCTCTCTCAGTCCTGGAGGTCAGGAGTCTCAAATCAAGATATCCGCAGGGCCGGGCCTCCCCTCAAAGCCTCTGGGGGAAGGTCATACCTTGCCTCTTTCAGCTTCTGGTGGCCACAGGCATTCACAGGCCGTGGCATCACCATTCCGATCTCTGCCTCTTTCTCCACATGGCCAGCTTCCCCGCATGTCCCTGTTTCTTCACATGGCAGTCTTTTTATAAGGACACCAGTCACATTGGATTAGGTACCCACCCAACTCCAGTGTGACCTCATCTTAACTAATCACATAGGTAGGGACCCTATTTCTACATAAAGTCCCATCCTGGGATACTGGGAGCTTTGAACTTCAACACTTCAAGCTCTGACATATTGTAAAAATAAAATTATATTTATAAAAAATGCATACCATTTAATTTCTTGGCTTCAGTGTACTTGTCTATATAATGGGCATGATAAAAAGCAAATCAAATAGCTATTTGGACTTAAGCACACTTCACAAGTTTGAGAGTTTATCATGATTATGATCCCCTTTTACGTTTTTGGGTTGTGCATCCTCAGACACACTGTGCTTTTCACTCTTGGCGTGAAAGGTACTAACCAGGTGTCATAAGCACACACCAGGGCTTTGTTTCTTCCAGAATGTCTTGGCAACCCATGTTTCTTAACTCTATGTTCTCCCAGGCAGTGGGTACTGCTGGGCTGTGAAAAGGGGTGAGATTTTATGCCAAATGGAAGGGTACATTGGAGGAACAGTGGGGAAGTCAAGCTTTTGGACTAGGGCTGGGGGGGGGTTGGGGGTTCACGAGTACATGGTAGCCTGCTCCCTGCCTCCACTCACCTCCTGCTCTCACAGCTGAAGCCACTTGACCAGTCAATCCTGCTTCTGGTCCTTGGAACTCTCAGGCTTTTAGATGAATTTGAGGTGTTTCAGAAGCCCGCATCAAGCAAGCCTTCCTGACCTTGCCAGGAATAAGCCCTGCCTCATGGCTGTTACAGTAAGAGCACTTCCAGGCTCTCAGTCATCAGCCCCTTGCACCCAGAGACCTGTCAGTATGCCCCTTTCCAAAATTATCTTCCTATTGGCCTTGCTGTGGAGCCTGAACTCCACTGTGATTCCCACTTGAGTTAAAGCACCGAACTGCCTTGTTAAGTAGCAAGCCAGAGGAAGACAAACTTCACCAGCCACAGAGCCCACAGCTTGCTCAGGTCAGCTCGTGATCAGGCAGTCTTTGTAGTGCAGCAACATCTGTCCAAAATGTCCCGTCGAGCAATAATCAAAATGGCTCTTGGGGAAAGCCTGTCTATAGCCCATGGACCAGGGCAGGAAAACAGAGCTTCAGATCCTGGTTGTATCACTAACCTATGACTTCAATCTTTACCTTCATTTTCTTATCTACAGAACAGAGATATTTCCACTTGAGAGAGCTTAGTAAGCAGTGAAAAGGGTAACTGGGTGATGGGCATTCAGGAGGGCATGTGATCTGATGAGCACTGGGTATTATATGCCACTAATGAATCATTGAACACTACATAAAAACTAATGATGTCCTATATGTTGGCTAATTGAATTTAAATTTAAAAAAAGAAAAGGAATAAATGAGATCAAGTAGACAAAGTGCTTGTAGAGTGTCTGGCATGTGGTGGTGGACGTGAACACCCAAGTTCAACACTACGGACCTACATGTGAAAACATGTCGGAGTCCTTTTAAATGGAACAAAGTGGAAGTAGCCCCATTGTTCTGCCTTTTTCTCCCATATCCCATCCCTTTATTCCTCACCTGTTTAGAGCATCGCTCTGCTGTTGACCCTGCACCCTCATATAAATATGCTCCCTAGTACAACTGGGTTTTGGTTGGCTTAATACAAGGAACACTTTTTCGTGGCCAGAGCTGCCTGGAGATGGAGTGGAATGCCTCACAAGATGCTTACTATTATAGGGGATGTGTAAGCAAGAGCCTGGATAACCACTTGGTAGAAATGTCCATTTTTAATTATTTATTTGACAAATATTTACTGTACACTCACTATATACCAGGCATTATATTTAGCACTGCAAAAACAAAATAAATAAATCTTGTGGGTCTAAAACTCTAGCTGGAATTTTAGGCTGGAGCTATAGCTAACTACGCGGCGCACATCATGCTCTTCATCGGTGCTGTGCCTCTTTTTATGCCTCTTTCCACTTTAAACTGTGTTCACAGTTTCATACAGGCATCACTCTGTATAGAAAGTCTTATCTAAATTGCACTGGTTTGGGTTCAGTCCCTTTGTGTGTTCCCAGAGTACCTGGCTTTATCACTGTATACTCTAATCCTTGATATGCTGTGGATTCTTTGAGGCTCATGGTGATAATATTTTATTAATCTTAGTATCTCAACAGTTAGCATAGTGCTTGGCATCAAGTACATGTACAAATTGCATTTGTTGGTTCAGTGTGAAATGAGACTGTACCTGCCCAGACAAAGGACAGATTAGGGAGGTTATTTTTTCCCTTTAAGTAATTTCTGAAATTATAAAATCAATACATGTTCCTTAGAGATTGTAAAAATCCAGAATCAAGAGAGGATTAAGAAAATAAAAAGTGCTTGCTATCTTACCACCCAAACATATTGATAACATATCCTCCTGATTTTATATTTTTATAGTTTCTTATACATACACTTTAAGGACTAGTATATATTAGTTAATATTTTGCTATGTTCAGTAATAGAGAAACCTCCAAACATCAATAGGTTAACACAATAAAACTTTATTTCTCCCTTATGTGACGTTCAAATGGATGCTTCTGATTGGGGAGTATCTCTCCTCCCAGTGATAATGCAGCTGTCCAGGCTCCTGCCATCTTGTGGCTCTGCCATCTTTGGCCTGGGGCTTCCAAAAATGTTGACTTGGGGAGAAAGGGCTAGAGGATCTTCAAGGGAACTTTTTATAAGAAGACCTGGAAGTAGCCACACCACTTTCTCTTGTAGTTCCTTACCTAAAACTTGATTGTAAATTAGTATTATGTTAAGCAATAAGTTAGTAATGAGTTCACAACTAACTCCAAGAGAGGCTAGGCAATGTAGTATGGTTGAGAGCCCAGAAAAAAAAAAGGACAGGGGTTTAATGAACTGCATAAGGCTTGCAGAAGCCAATTCTCTTTTTTTAAATTTAAATTCAATTAGCCAACATATAGGACATCATTAGTTTTTATGTAGTGTTCAATGATTCATTAGTGGATGAGCCTGCAAGTTTAATGAACAGCAGCAGCCCTTCCATAAATTCAAATGCTCCTTTTTTTTTTTAAAGATTTATTTATTTTTTTTTTGAGAGAGAGAGCGTGTGCACATGTGCAAGCAGGGGAGAGGGGAGAGGGTCAGAGGGAGAGAGAGAATCTCCAGCAGACTCCCCGCTGAGCACAGAGCCTGACATAGGGCTCGATCTCAAGACCCTGAGATCATGACCTGAGCTGAAATCAAGAGTCCAATGCTCAACTGACTGAGCCACCCAGGCACCCCTCAAATGTCTTTCTAAGTACATATTTTATAGATTATATTTTCACTAAAACTAATCATAAGTCTTTCCCATATTATTACATAATCTTTTGAAATAGTGGATATATATTATGTTCCTATGTTACAGATGAGGATGGTGGAGGCAAAGTAATTTGCCTGAGGCCCTCAGCCAATATACAGCAGTGCTGGTCCTCAACCCTCCTATCCAGATTTCCTTCAGGGTGCTTTGTAAGGACATGAATTCAGAAATGAAAAGGGAAGAAGGTTAATAAAACCGTTGTCATGATGGAAACTGGGAAGATAATCTTGAGAGTATCCTGAAGCTTGATTAAGAATGACCAGCGCTCAGATGTTTCACCCCAGATACATACTTAGGAGACAGAAAAAAAATAAATCCAAAACTCTCAGCAAAATGCGGTATGGATGAGGCTTGGTGGGTTGGGAGTGTTTAGATTGCTCATCACTTAGAGTAAGTGGGTGGTTTGGCCCATGGCCACTGTTCTTTGAGTTAGCTTTGACCCTTGACAACTTAGTGGCCTGACTGGCTAGTGTGCAAGACCATTCAACCCATCTCAAGATTCCCAAGAGGAGAGAACTGGCCCCGCCTATTTGTGAATAACAACAGATACTTGGAACCAAGAAAATGTTTTGTTAGGCTGATGATTTCTCTTTTCCCTAATATCACATTGAGGGTCATGGGTTCTTGAGGTGTGAAACTAACTGGGAAAATTCAGAATTCAGCTAATACCTATTTGCTGGATTCTGAGCCTGCATAAGGCTTGCAGAAGCCAAGAACATGTTTATCAACAGACAGAGCGAAGTTTAATTTCTCCTGTAAAATGACCCCTCGATGTGTATATGTATATTGAGTGCCCTGCTGTGACTAAGAGCTATCTAAAAAAGAAAAAATATAGCCACCTCCTGAAGCATGTATAAATTGCTTTTTTAGACCCTATAAAATTTTAGCTAGCACCAAACATAGAACTTCATTCATCATCCTGCAAGTGAGGACTGCCAAGGGAAGCCGGCTCTTCCTGAGCTGAAAGTGGCAACACTCCAGGATTGGCAGGAATCAAATGAATCATTTCCTGCTTTTAGTTTTAGATAAATAATCAGAAAAGATTGTCTAGATTATGATCCAAAAGCCATTTTTCATAGCTCTGAGGATCCAGAATCCTTAACTTCATGTGGAAGCCCCCTTTTCTAATGATTTTATTGAACAGTGTGCAAGAGAAGGCAGACAAACCTACCAAGGCCAAGCTAAATTTTTAATGCAGCAAAAACTTATGATCTCAGTGTGGTGAGTACATTCGGCACATCCTTTTATTTCCGTATTTTGATGCTTTGCCATCTGGAGCCTTGCTAACCCTGGAGGGACTAACCCTCTCAGGGTTAACTAATTCCTAGAGATAGTAAACAGCTCAGCTGGGAGTGTGCTCTCATACACGGACTGATCCATCGAGAGCTCAGACCCCGAACCACCTCCTCTGTCTGGCTCTCACTCTGGGCCACAGTTGCCCGGCCCTAATCTCCCAGGGCCTTGCATCAGACAATTAGGGGCAGTACCTGTGCTCCAGAGTCTGCTGAAGTAGTTCAAACTAGTCGCTCCTCAGTCGGCCAGCTCTGCTCACCTGGTCTTTCCTGTGGAAACCACACCAGAGTCTCCTTGCCACGTTTTCCTCCTTCTGCCTCCCAGCCCACCCTGGTGTTTCCCCGTGTGACCCCCCCACCTCCCCATGCCATGGCCTGCCCCCTCCCTTTTGGATCTGTTACTATGACAAATTCTCTTTACAAGGACAATTGTCTCCATATCTGTTGGTCTGGCCATACCTGAATAATAATGAAATCTACATTTTAAGATGGTGAGGAGAAAGAGAAAGAAAAAGAAAGAAAGAAAGGAAAGAAAGAAAAGAAGAAAGAAAGGAAGAAGGAAAGGAAGAAAGAAAGAAAGAAAGAAAGAAAGAAAAGAAAGAAGGAAAGAAAGAAAGAGAGAAAGAAAGAAAAGAAAGAAAGAAAGAAAGAAAAGAAGAAAGAAAGAAAGAAGGAAAGGAAGGAAGAAAGAAAGAAAAAGAAAGAAAGAAAGAAAGAGAAAGAAAGAAAGAAAGAGAAAGAAAGAAAGAAGAAAGAAAGAAAAGAAAGAAAAAGAAGGAGAAAGAAAATAAGAGTCAAGGGCTGGGGTTCCAGTCCCGATTCTGTCAACTCCTTTCCTGGGAAATCTTGGACAAGTCTTCTAATTTCTCTAGGCCTCAGTTTCCTTGTCCTTAAAATGAGGTGGCTGGATGTCTCCAGACGAACCCTGAAATTTCTTCAGATGTTCAAATTCTAGGAGTTTATTTCTAATTCTAGGAGTTATTATAGGCTATTTTTTATATAGATTTCCAAATGATGTGATTTCTTCATCAGGCATTTGCTGAGTACCTGCTATCTGATGAACACTGAACTAGGGACTAGGGGTCCAAAGATGGGTAAGAAAAATTTCTGAGTTTCAAATGCATAGTGCTACTTTCACATTTGTGCTCATGGCTGCAGAGGTCCAAGAAACACCCAGCTGGCTCTCCTGAGAAGGTCTGCTGTGCCCCAAAGGCTCTGGAAAGCTCTCAATTTAAAAGATTAAACATCAGCTGAGAAAATACAGAATTAACGTTAGATATATAGACCAGATATGATGATGAAATCTCCCCTCCACCCCCCAACCAGGTCCCTTTTCCATTGCATGTGTGCAGACATTCATAAACTGCATAGCCAAACAAGAGGAGAGGGGGTCATGTGGCCCCAGAGGTTTCCATATTTCTAAGCTTCTGTATTATCTTAGAAGTTTCTTAATTATTACTTCTCTATGAGTGGACTCATTCATTGTTCAAGCACTCCAGGTTCCTTGCGGAAATGCTTCTCATGCCCTGGTACCTTTCTCCACCCCATCACATCCACAGAATGTCATATGCTCTGTCAATGCTGTAGAGAAGGACATTTTTGGGGGATTTCTGGTTTCTGTTTTGTTTTGTTGGCCAGAAAAGGACAAATTCCATTCTGAATTCCACTTTCCAGAGTTTCCATCCATTACGTGCCCCTCCTCCTGATTCTGTTTTCTTTATCTTCTGCGGCCTCCCCACTGGTGTTAGCCACAGTTAAAACTTTCTGTTGCTGTCTCGCTGGGATTTTGCTGTACCCTCTTTTCAAGTATAGTTTCCTATGCTGTAAGGAGGGATAATATTTTCAAAAAATATTAAAACAAGATATTTTTCCTTCCCCATAAAATATGTTGCCTAGCAATTTCATCTGCGTAATGAATCAATGCCATTCATTGATTTGGGGAGATTGTGGCCACCAACTAGAACAAAGAATTCATTGCTCGATTTTGAGTTTCATACTAGATTTTTTTTAAAGTACATAGAGAGATAGTAGTCCTGTCAGCCTATTTCTCATGGAGAGAGTAGAGGGTTTTCTTCTTCTTTAAATTTTCCCAAATTTCCATTCACTTATTAAAAAACAAACAAACAAACAAACAAACAAAACAACATGTTGGAGTATCTGAGCTTTATTTGCCCTTAACCGTTGTGTAGAGAAGACAAGGAGGAATATGTAAGTTTGTTTCAAACAGGAAAGGAAAGCCTCTGCTGATGTGATGGGGGAGAGCCAGGCTGCCAGGAAGAAGATGCTGTCTGCCTTGCTGAGAACCACCTGGAGTCTTTGCTCTCTGGATCACCGCTCACGCTGGGGACCATGCCGGACATATATCACTGATAGTTTGAGGCAGAAGCTGAAAGGGGAGAGGGCTTGCTTCTGAAATTCTGGAAGGAGAATGTTTGAGGGTTCACCATAGAGAAAAGGTGACCGGGGTAGAGCAACAGTAGGGTTTGGCAGAAGCCAGACAGGGAATTGTTAAGGGCACTTTCAGTTCTCAAAGACTGCAAGTGACATGGAAGGAATCTACATTTTCCAAGGTGACTCTGTGCGGGACAAAGAAGGTACTCTGTAAACAGGCTGCAGGATGGACAAGCCCAAGGAACCCAGCCAGCTGGATGAGGCAGTGGTGTCAGAGGGTCTACCTCGTCAGCAAGAGCAGAGGTAGAGAGCCCAGCATCAGGGGAAGGTGGCTGAGCTCCCAGGGGCACTCACCCTAGAGGAGCAGCAGGTCCTTCCTTGCAGAAGCACTGAGGGCAGAGGTCAGGCGCTAGAATTTAAAACGACCTCAAACCAGTAAGTGTGAACTTCCCTTAATCCAGAGGTTAGTGGGAGCCAGCAAAGAGGGATAATGCATAGCCCAGACACCCCTCTCTCTTGCTTTCATATTTTTACAGAGTTTCTTCTGGAATTCAGAAGATGGAGAGGTGGGAAGCAGAAGAACTGGGCGGGGGTGGGGTGGGGAGAAGCATTAAAATCTGGGCATTTAGGGACACTTGGGTGGTTTAGTCTGTTAAGTGTCTGCCTTCGGCTCAGGTCATGATTCCGGGGTCCTGGAATCGAGTCCTGCTTCGGGCTCCTTGCTTGGCGGGGAGCCTGCTTCTCCCTCTCCTTCTGCTTGTGTGTGTGCTCTCTCTTTGACAAATAAATTAATAAAATCTTTAAAAAAAAACCTGAGCTTTCACCCTGAAGAGTTCAAGTTTACCTACACATTTGTCTTACGTTCATTAGTAGGCTATCTCATTGCACAAATACTTTAAATCAATCTTGCATTTAGTGAGAGGGTCTGAAAAAGCACATGAACATGCACATCTATACATCCAGTTGTAATGAGACCACATGGCCCAAGGTCGTCATTCTACAGGCACGAAGACCTTAGGCATGACTTGTTGTGTGTTACAGAGCTAGTTCACCATGAGGCAGGACTAGATCCATGTCCTGAGGAAGTCAGGAGGGCCTGGGAATCTCTCCATGGCACTGGCCCCTTGGAAATATTGTACATGTCCATTTTGGTTATGGCAGGCCTGCTTTCATTCTCAAAAGATTTTATGAATTCTTAGAATGTCTTTTTTTCTTATAATGTTTTATAACGTCTCCCCCAGTTTTAGTCCTTTAGACATAGCTAAAGTGAAAATATTTTAGTATAACAGTGCTTTTCAAAGTGTAGTCACCGGACCCGAAGCATTGGCATCAGCTGGGAATATGCCAGAAATTAAAGTTCTCAGGTCCCATCCCAGGCCTACTGAATCAGAAACCCTGGTGGAAAGTCCAGAAGTCTGTTTTAATGAGACTTCAAGTGTTTCTGATGCATAAGAAAGTTTGAAAATCCACTATATTATCATACTGTAATTAGCCACAGATCCAAAAATTTATCTACTACTTCTTAAAATTCATGTGCATACTTTTATTTAATTAATTTATTTTAAATTTTATTTTATTATGTTATGTTAGTCACCATACATCATTAGTTTTTGATGTAGTGATCCACGATTCATTGCTATTGTATAAGACCCAGGGCTCCATGCAGTACGTGCCCTCCTTAATACCTGTCACCAGGCTAGCACATCCCCCCATCCTCCTCCCCTCTAAAACCCTCAGTTTGTTTCTCAGAGTCCCTAGTCTCTCATAGTTCATCTCTCCCTCCGATTCCCCCCCCCTTCATTTTTCCCTTCCTTCTCCTAATGTCCTCCATGCTATTCCTTATGGTCCACAAATAAGTGAAGCTATATGATAATTGACTTTCTCTGCTTGACTTATTTCACTTAGCATAATCTCCTCCAGTCCCATCCATGTTGATGTAAAAGTTGGGTATTCATCCCTTCTGTGCATACTTTTAAAATACAGGTATGGCTGCCTCTAAATTCAGTAGATAAAAGAGCATTTCTGTTTCTATCCCTTTCCTCAAAAGTCACTAGAAACCATAAAAAAGGTAAAACAGGGAAAACAGAAGCAGCTTCAGTGGAAGAATATGTGCTGTGTGCTGGGAAATGTGGATGGGATGGAGGGGGGTGTGGAGCAAAGACACATTTGCTCTCATACTTTATAAGCAAGACACAGATTTCCCTAGACGTAGGTATCCAAGTCTTAGAAAATCCAGCCAGTGATCTCATGAGTGCGGTCAGCCATAGAGCTGTGGATGGAGAATGCCCCTGATTGACACTGATGCTGCAGCAGGACATAGAACAGACAAAAGCCCAGGAGCTCACAATCTAGCTGGAAGCACGGAATCAGAATAGAATATTAGCAAGTACTGACTTTTCTTCCCCCTTCGGAGAGCTCAGTGTGCTATCCTTGTTTTACATTTCATCTACAACTTTATTTGTTTACTTTTGAATTACTCTTTATTGCTTATATAAACATTTTAAACTAATTTTTTATAAAAATATATTTTTTATTTTTTCATTGTATTTTTTGATCTGTAAAAATTATTTAGGTATCTTGGGTTGGGATGCAATGCATCATAATTTTCCAATTAAAATAAATGGGCATTTAAAACATTGGTAGCAGGGTTTTCAAGTATATATTAAAGTCATTGAAAATGCCTTTATGAGAGACTATGGACTCTGAGAAACAAACTGAGGGTTTTAGAGGGGAGGGGGGTGGGGGATGGGTTAGCCCGGTGATGGATATTAAAGAGGGCACGTACTGCATGGAGCACTGGGCGTTGTACAAAAACAATGAATCGTGGATCATTACATCAAAAACTAATGATGTATTGTATGGTGACTAACATAACATAATAAAATAAAATTTAAAAAAAAAGCAGATGTGCATTTTGAAGATAGAGCCCACAGAATTGGCCCTGGTGTGTGAAAGAAAGAGAGTAGTCAGGGGTGAATCCAAGGCTTGCAAACTGGAAGAATGGAGTTGACAGTAGGTGAGAACAAAAAAGCTGGGAAAGAAAGGGGGAGTGGAGAGGGAGAGGTAACATCAGGGCCTCAGTTATGAAAATGTTAAGTCCCAGAGTTGATGGATGGTTGGATGATAGATAGATGGATGGATGGATGGATGGATAGATGATAGATAGATGATAGATGATAGATAGATGATAGATAGATAGATAGATAGATGATAGATAGATAGATATTAGATAGATATATGTTGAGTGGGCAGTTGGATTGGTAGCCTAGAGTTAAGGAAGTGGTCTAAACTAGAGACATAAATTTTGGTGTCATCAAATACAGATTAGAGCTATGAGTCTGGATATAGGTAGAGAAAAGCAACTTTGAGTGAGCTCTGGTGCTCTCCAAAATGAAGAAGTTGAGATGAGCAGGCAGCAGGTGAGGAGGAGGAACCACACATGTATAGAGTCCTGGAAGGCAGGCCAGGAAGATGTTTCTAGAAGAAGGGAGTGTCCCCTGCTGTGGATAGGGCAAATGAGATGAACACTGAGGCTTAAACATCAGATCTAAAGTCCCTGACATCACTTTAACAAGATAGCTTTGGAGAAGGGGTGGGGGGTGAAAGTAGATTGAGGACAATAGAGACAGACTCAGACCTACAAATGGTATGATTCGATTTATATGACATTCTAGAAAAGGCAGATCCAAAGGGACAGGTCACTGGTTGTCAGCCTAGGCGTGGGGGAGATGTGACTACAAAGGAGAACAAGGTGATTTTGGTGGGGGGGGGTGATAGAGCTGTCTTATATCTTGATGTGGTAGTAGTTACACGATTGTGTCCATATGTCAAAACTCAGAGAAAGGTACTATAAAAAGAGTGAATTTTACTGTATGTGAATTTTAAGTAAGAGATATGTGAGTGGTCACAAAAAGGACAAGATAATAGGAGTAGTGGATCTAGAAACAGTGAGTGTAGACACCTCTTTTCAGGGGTTTTGCTCTAAAGGTGAGCAGAGAAATGGGGTCAAAGCTTGAAAAGAAGGTAAATTCAAGAGGATTTTATTTTAACTAGATAAAGGATGGCTGTGGAGGAATTTGAAGGCTGTTGGGAATAATTCAGTCAAGATGGGAACTCGATGGTGTGGGAGAGAGAAGGAAGAATTGCTGGAAGGATGAACTTGAGCAGAAGAATGTGTAGTCCAGGACTCAGCAAGAGAGGCTGACCCGAGACAGTCCTGACAACAAATGCTGGGTTGAGTGGATGGGATGGAGCTGCAGGGTGTATGTACGAATTCTCTTCTGACTTGCTTTTATTTTCTCAATGAAACAGCAAGCTAGAGAGGGAGGGAGGAAGTTGTTGGGGTTTAGAGGAGGAAGGGAGAAGATAGGACGCAATTGTCTTAGAGGATGGGAGATGGATAGCAGGACACTGTACTGTGATCCCCAGGGAATTGGACTAGGTATTAACGTGTATTCAGGGAACATGGTTCTGTGATTTTCTCTAGCCCCTGAGAAAGGGGAGAACTGAATATAATCAGGAGTGAGGCTTTGCCATGTGAATCACCATCTAGGGAGATGGGCAAGAAGTTGAGGACAATGCAACAGGGTGATTGCGGTGACTGGCTTCTCCAGCTCCAGCTGTACTTGTCCCCAGCTAGGAACTGAATTTCATCCTCCAAAATTCATATGCTGAAGCCCTAACCCCCCAGTGAGACAGTGTATCTACGTAGATGGGGCCTTTGGGAGGTAATTAGGTTTAGATGAGGTCATGAGTGTGGGTCCCTTGGGATGGGACTGGTGCCCTTATAAGAAAAGACACCAGAGAACTTACGCTCTTGTCCCTAGAGGCCATGTGCAGACACAGTGGGAAGAGACCGTGTGCAAGCCAGGAAGGAAGCTCACCAGCAACCAAATCTGCTGCACCTCGATCTTGGGTTTCCAACCCCCCAAAATGTGGGAAAATCCATTTTTCTGCTGTTTCAGGCACTCAGTCTATGACATTTTGCTTTGGTAGCCCCAGCTGAGTAAGACAGCCCCCTTCTATTTACCAAACTTGCCAGGTATACTCCCTCTGATGACATCTGTATTTTCCTGCCCCTTTGTGGAGAATGCTTTCTAAATCACTAACAGGCATCCCATTCATGTGTGTGTGCAAATGTCAGGTTTTCAGTTGGGTTTCTCCTAGTGTCCCATTTAAAATTTCAGTCTCCTCTCTACCCAATACCCCTGCATTTGCTATCTTCTTTCCCCGCTTTATTTCTCTCGTAGCATGTAAATTTTCTAGCGTTCTGGATACTTTAGTCATTTACTTTTTATTATCGATCTCTTCCCCATTCAATCGTAAGCTTCACAAAGGCAGGGGTTTTTGTATTTAGCTCGTTGCTACATCTATAATGTCTCCAACAGTGTTTGGCATGTCACAGGCGCTCGGTAAATATTTGTTGAGCCGGTGAATGAAGTCAGGACATTTTTACTATTTGACATTATGTCTGAATTAGAAATCAACATTCAAACATTCCACCCTGTTGTTGATGCCTCTGCTGAATCTCGCTTTCTCTTCTTGGGTCCTGGAGCGCCCCTTGCCTCTGCGGCTCAAGTGTCATAGGTATGATTTGGGGACCAGCCCACCTAACTTCTTCAGGCTGTATATTGAGACAGTATAATATGCGGTTCCTGTCCGGAGCGCTCATTAGAGAGAGTATCCAGGGTTCAGTTGATTCCAATTCCATTTTCATCTGTGGTTCTTTCTTGCAATTCCAAACCTGAGGTTGACTTTGGAACATCATCTTTCTTGAGTTCCCACAATATTTGCTCTAGACTAATGAAAAAATGAATGATCATAAATATAATTACTCTGAAGGCCTGAGGATATTTTTGGTATACTTGGAAGGAAGATGGGTTTGAAAGAAAAGCAATTGACGGTTGAGGACTTCAGGTGTTTTTCTCTGTCGGAGCTTATGGGTACCAAAAATAAAGAGCATTTCTCACCCCTTTTTATGTTCTGAACAAATGGAGAAATAAAAAATAAGGAATATGACATCGATAGGCCAAAATATCACTTTAATTACTGGTAAGAGTTGAGGGGATAGTTTAGTGTGAGCACCATAGAGGCCCATGCCTCAGACAAGCTAGACATTACCACACTGCCATTGCAGTGGACAGAACTGATCTCCACCTGGCCAGCAGGGACGGACTCCCTGGTGACAGCAGAGGCCACTGGCACCCCATTGTTGGTCCACTCCAAAGAGGAATATAAGGAAGGCATGATTATACTCAGGGAGCTCCATGGCATTATTTTTCCTGGGGAGGGAACATTCCTAAAATTTATCAATTCATGGAATTGCTTTGTCATGTAGAGTCTTGTGGAACTCGTGGAACAAGGAAGTCACTTGGAGAAATGCTGGTATGGGTAATTGAAGTGCCCTCCCACCCCGATCTCGAATATTCCATGAGATAGCACAAGCACTCTCTTTGTGAAGTTCAATAGATTCCTCTCATTTGCAAACATTATTGAACCCCTATAATGTGCAGGGCGCTGTGCTCGGCATTGGGCATTAGGATAGGAGAGAGAAAGACAAAGTGACAACCCTGGCTTTCAAAGAATCTGTAATTAAGTGAGTGGGATGGATACACAAACTCTGAGACTTTTCCTGGATGCAGTTAGAAAAGATATTACAGTGTGATGTGATGGATGCCTCTTTTCTTTAGGTCATAGTCTAGACAACTTGAACAAGGAAGAGAAACATTTCTTCAGTTTGTTTGTTGGTATGATCTTGACTCTTTTCTTTTCTTTTTAATTAATTTATTTACTTTAGAGAGAGAAAGAGAGAGAGAGCAGGGGGAGGGGCAAAGGGAGAGGGAGAGAGAATCTCAAGCAGACTCCACACCGAGCATGCGTGGAGCCGGATGCGGGGCTCGATCTTACACTCCCGAGATCACGACCTGAGCCAAAACCAAGATTCTGCTGCCTAACTGCCTTCGCCACCCAGGTGCCCCTGTATGATCTTGACTCTTAAAATGGAAAGTGACATCAGAAAAAAAACATCCAGTTATTTATGGGTACAAGGGATTTAATTTTATTTATTTGAGATTTTTAACAGACAAGAAAATATAATTACATGGAAACACCAAGTCACACATGGGCTCTATCTTTTGCAAGTGGGTACAAGTTAACGTGGGGCAAACAAAGGGATATGAGTTCAAACCTCAGCTTCACTAATAGCTGGCTGTGTGACTTTGGACAAATCGCTTAACTTCTGCCAAAACTTTGCCGGCCTGTCTGTAAGATGGTGGGCATTATGAAAGTCTTCTTGCCTCCCAGGTTCCTGTGACGTGTAAGAGGAGGGATGTGAAACCCAAGTGTAAACTGTAATATGCTAACATGACTACATTATTGCACACGTAGGCAGTTTCCTGGGACTGTGCGGGAAGTGTCCATGACCTTATTTCATATCCTTGATTCTGAATTTTAATACAATCTGGAAATATAAAGATAGTACTTATCTCAACCGTGTTTTGTTTTCTCTCCAAAGTTTTGGAGTAAGGCCTATGATTTTTAATGTGATGCTTTTAATGTATGGATTATTTAAAAAGCATAGAGAAGATCACACTAAAATCCTATAAGAAAAATCTTTCTTTTATACCCAATTTTGTAAAGTCAACTTTTCTTTAAATGCATCAAGACTAAAAATCCATGGACAACTAAAAAAAGGCTTCTGGAAGGAGAGATATTTTACCTGAAATATCAGTGTGAGGAGATTTTTATGGCTGGTTTAAAACCCCCTTAAATTAGGGGGTTGTAATGGAAAGTCTGACAGGCTCAAATAAGGCAGTTCAAAAATATATTCTTAACACTTAACACATACTGTACATGAAATGTATTTTTAACATTCTATATGTTTATTACAGATTAAATACTTAAAAATGGAAAAACAGCCCAAATGTTTCTTAAATATTTGCTTAATATAGTCAGAACACATTGCGAATTGTAACCATGAAGAGTACACTTTAAGTGTTTGACTAACATCAAATGCAATAAAATGTTTCATTTGAAATGTTAAGCAGGCGATAAAAATGTCATGTGAGACAGCAGATTATAGTTTCACCAAAATTCTGTCTAATTAAGCTGAAACTTGGGAGAGACACTTGACTGGCTGCAAGTCCTGAGCTTGTGAATATCACGGTCAGATTTGTGCCTTGATCCATTTTCCCTCCAGGGGAAAGATCATCTGAAACAGATGCCCAAACATCTTGAAAGAAAAGCAGGATGTTGCCTCCTCCTGGAAGCCATCCCTGTTTTTAGGAGCTTTTAAGCGCATCTTTTCTGCACCTTGTGTGTCAACGTGCATTCTATGGTAACACATTTTATCACATTAATGCTAACTCTATTGCTCCTGGTTGTGTGACGTTGGGCAAGCTACTTAACCTCTCTGTGCCTTCGTTTCTTCTCTTATAAAATGGAGATGATCGTAGGACCTACTTCATTGGGTTGTGAGGATGGGTTGAAATGTGCAATGAGCTTAGAACAGGTCCCAGGTGCAAAGTGCGAGTTCAACACTTAGCATTTACTCTTCATTCTAAATTTGCAATCTGTTTTGACTATAGTAAACAAATAGTTAAGAAACACTTAGAGCTCCCCCCCCATTTTTAAGTACTAAATTTGCAATAAACATGTTAAAATATTTTCCATGTATAGTATATGTTGTTAATTTTTTTAAAACACTGAACGGTTTTGGGAATATCTGTTTAAAAGTACAGCTCATCTCCCCACTGGACTCTCATTTTCATCATGGTATTTTCTGCCTATTTCTCTTGGTGCTATGTTTTAGGGGCTCAATGTTTGTGACTGAATAAACAATAAATGAATGAATGAATGTAGACACCCCACCAAATACATGTTTGTCTAATCCACCTGATTAGGTTTTTTTTTCCAGTTTCTAGAACTTCAGAGATTCCTGACTAAATATCATTAATGAGATAAACCACTTCTAATTTGCAAGGGCTTGCGTTTGAACCAAAAAAAAAAAAAAAATTCAATTAATGGGTCCATAAATTAATGTCTCAAGCAATGCAAACGGAAATGAGCTTTGGCAACTGCTGCAGATATTGTGAAAATACTTGCTAATTCTGTGACTCTGGCTAGTTACATAAACTCAACGAGTTTATTTCTTATCTGCACAGTGAGAATAATAAAATAGTACTTCACAGGCTAAATGAGTTAACATGTAGAAAGTACTTAGAACAGTGCCTGGCACATAGCAGGTGTTCAATAAATGTAAGTTAATGTTATTGTATTATAATAAGTATAATAATTGCTTATACTTACTATAATAGGTTAAATGCATTACTAGCTGGTGCTGTTACTATTATTTAGCATACCAAAGAGATTCTATTCTGTTTTTGCTCTGGTGTATTTTCATTCTTTTTTTTTTTTTTTAGAAAGTATGCTTTTTTTTTTTTAAGATTTTATTTATTTATTTGACAGAGAGAGAGATAGCGACAGCAGGAACACAAGCAGGGGGAGTGGGAGAGGGAGAAGCAGGCTTCCCGCTGAGCAGGGAGCCCGATGCGGGGCTCGATCCCAGGACCCTGGGATCATGACCTGAGCCAAAGGCAGACGCTTAACGACTAAGCCACTCAGGCGCCCCTGTATTTTCATTCTTGTTTTAGTTTCTATTTTTGTCTAGAAGCTCCTGGAAGGAGACAGATTGTGTACCTTAGTTCCACTGAAACTCCCAGAATCCCTCTCCACAGTTCCCACTGGCAAGATGGTCTACTTACCCTGTTTCTACCTCACATACAAATATGGATTGAGGCTGGAACTCTGCTCTAAGTGACAACAGACATTACCGAATGGTCAGAGGCAATTTCTTAGTTTAAAAAAAAGCTTCTTAAGATAACTGGTCAGAATTAGCCCTCCTCTTTTTTGAAAGAAAATATTGGTGGCTATAAAAAGAAATATGAAAATTAACAAGTAATTGAGTCCAGCTGGCTCTGCTGCCAACAAAAGTCTGTCTCTTAGAGTCAGTGTGGCTCAGAGCACTTGGAAATTAATGGTGTGGAATTAGTTTGAAGTTCATGGCAATTTTGCACAAAAGTGCTTTTAACACTAATCTCAAATTTGGAGATCGTTGGCATTGCCTCTGACCTCATCCTTTTATCTCTGCATCTCTAATGGACTCATTCCTTTATTTAGAAAATTTTCAGAATTTTCCCTCATTTTTGATAAATTATCACAGTTTATAATTGAATCCTTTCTTTTCTCAAATTCCTGTGTTGTTGCTTAACTTTAAGGAGACTTTCTGTGCCTTTATTTCTTTATCCTAAACATTTGAGCTATTTCTAGGACTGTGGGCAAAAAGTCATTTTGTGAAATCCAGCTAATAATTCCTCCAACTACACTGCTTTTAAGACAAGTGCAGGGAAGGCAATGAGCTTATTGAATTTTAGGCACTTTACTTAATATGCACTTGGCAAAACTAATGAAAGGCCTTTGGGAACTATGGAACATAAATGTGTGTCACAGATTTTTTTTTTTAAACAATAGCTTTATTGAGATATAATCACATACCATAAAATTCACCCCTTTAAAGCATACAATTCAATGGTTTTTAGTCTATTCATGGAGGTGTGCGATCATGATTGTCAAAGAAACCCCATATCCATTAGCAGTCACTCCCCGTTCACCTCTCCCCTAGCTCTTGGCAACCACAAATCTATTTTTCATCTCTATGGGTTTGCCTATTCTGGACATTTCACATAAATTAAATCATAGAATATGCAGCCTTTTTTGTCTGGCTCCCTTCACTTAGCTTACGCTAAGTGTGGCATGTATCAATAGTTCACTCCTTTTTATTGCTGACTAATATTCTGTTCTATGGATAGACGACATTTTGCTTATCCATTCATCAATAGATGCACATTCAAATTGTTTCCATTTTTTTAGGCTATCATGAGTAATGTTGCTATAAACATGGCTGTGTGTTCTTTCTGCAGCCTTATGTTTTAATTTCTCTTGGGTAAATACCTAGGAGTAGAATTTCTGAATCATACATGAGAGACTGAAGATACAAACAGAAAATGTCCAGATCATATACAAAAATAGCATTCAGACCCATAACCTGTAGCAACCTGCCCAGAAATCCATCTCTTTATCTACAATAAACAGCTCAGAGAGCCAACCGGCTGGAAATCAGGCTTGCAGGGGAGCCAGATCGCTATGTTTAGTAATACTCCAGGATGCTAAATAATAGCTTCTGTAACAATCGGCCCCAGATGGTTAGGACTTGATTAGTAACTGACAGCTTCCCTAATGTTTGTTCTGGCTTCCAAGTAGGACCAATCAGAGAAAACCAGATATGTGCCTCTAACCAATCACATGGGGTGCCTCACATAATATCTTCCAATGCAGGTGGATCTGCAACCTTCTTTTTTTCCCCACTGTGAAGCTTTCCCACCTACCTCTGAGTCTCTACCTTAGTGTATAAATGGTGGTGGCTGACTCATGTGCTGGAGAGCAAGCTCTGAAAAAATAGTTTTTGCTTTTCCCATTTGGCTGGTCTTCATTCATTTCTACATATGTTAATGCTGTGTTGAACACGAATTGCCCGTCTGTTTTACATAGTGGCTCCCGTGTCACAGACTATAATTCTTTTTCATCTTATTGTTGGTAGCAAGCCAGAGACAATAGGGAAAAATTGCAGAGTTGACTGCTGGAGGAAATGACTTCCTCATAACATTGTTTCATTAACTTGGGGGATGACAGAAAAGGAAGAACTAGCCTTAAAAAAGTGAGCCTTTTCGTTTGGGGAGTCAGGGTTGGATCTTTGAGAAGCTTCACATAGAGATGTTGAGGAGTTAGTCAGTCAGTCTTGGGGTTCAAGAAAATAGTTCAGTCTGGAGAGGGTCACCATCTTCCGTTTTTCCATAACCTTTCCTATTGCCTCTCATACCTCTTCTTTGAGATTTTTCCTCATTGAAGGTCATTCCTTCAATGAGATTCCCCATCGTTATACCTTCCTCTTGGCTCATTAAGAGATGCAATGCCTTCTTTTCCCTTAATACCTGAGTACTGGTACAGTGATTTGCAGCTTTTGGTGGGAAAGGTCTCAGGGACAGAACAATAAACCAGGGAGATGTGGTGGCCCTGTGAAAGTCAGGAGACACCAGTACTAGGCTTTTCTAGAAAAAGCTCATTACCTCCTTTTTAAAGATTTGTGACTTTTCGTGTGTTTACTGTTGCTAAGAGTTAACATCATGACGGGTATTTCAAAACTATTTCCCCATTTAAGCCTCATAACTCCGAGATCTAGGTATTTTTGTTCCCACTTTATAATACAGATTTTGATCCTTTTATGCTTACTGAGAAATCCCAAGTGATTAGAACAGTGTCTGGCATGTAGTAGGTGCTCAAACAATTGTTGTTGAGAGAGGACACAGGCTTTTTTATTTGCCTACAGTAGCTCTGGGGTGGTAGAGTTGGAATCCAGCATCCCCTTATTTGATTCCAAAGACTGTGTGTGCTGCTCTGGCCCACACTGTCTCCAGGGCCCTGTCACTCTAATGAGAAGATGCCAGGTCATTTTCCCAAGCTGGTGTTCCGACGACAGCAGGTGACTCATCTGTGTCTTCGTGGATATTCTGCTCCAGTAAATTGAGAACTGCTGAGTGCTCAAAGATCATTTTCTTTCCTTTGGGACTTGTCAGCCTTTCATATGCTAAGGCACATTGTGAATCACCAAGGGGAACAAGTAATACATTGGTCTATAGAGTCCTCCAACACCTCCTCCCATGTGCGTGTGTGTGTGTGTGTGTGTGTGTGTGTGTGTGTGTGGCATCTATTAACATCTCCTAGGAATGAAGTTTTAGAGTACATGGTCTCAATTTCTTGTGTTCTTTTGATTGGCTACATCTAGCCCTATAATTGGTTGACTTGAATTGTGGTAAAAGAACAAATTAAGGTCAAATCTTATTATAGAAAATACAGTTAGAAAAATATTACTGTAACAAAGATATTTTAAAGACCTGGCCATAAGCCTAGAATAATAGGGGCTTGCTGATTTCTTTAGAGTTAAATATGCTGCTACAAATAATTTAGTACAATAAATGCTTTTTTCCTGCCCTATTTTTACAATAGAGGAGGAAAAAGTGGCACCTTGCTGTGTGGTATTTATCCTCCCAAGGAATATTTATTGAAGCCTCCCAAGTACCGTAGGACCTGGTGGGGGACACCAGGCGGGCCGACACAGGACTCCAGCCCCCAGGTATTCATAATCCACTGGGGAGTGATGAGAAGGTACACGGGATCATAGAATTAGTGGCAGAGCAGGGAATGAAGTCTCCTGTGTACCAGACACATGATAAAAAAATTAAAAAGCCATTTAAGATAATTTAAAAGATGAGGTAAGATAGTTTGGGCTTGAAGCCCACACAGACTAGGTTACAGGCTTCCTGGGGGCAACCCCAGTGTTGCTGAGCATCCCCTCTGTGCTCTGCCTGGGGTCTGGCAGGGAGTGGGTTGGAGGGAGTCGGTGCGACATGCGGCCACCGCCCCCAGCCTTGCTCCCCCTATTCCTGGGTCCGGGGCACTTTGCAGCTGAGTCTGCTCCTGAGCCCCACCTGAAGATGCAGCCTTGGCTTCTGGGTCCTTACCTTCGACATGCCACCCTCCTCGCCAGGTCCTGAAGCTTAAGGGAAAGGAAGGGTGATAGTGGTGCAATCAAGCACAGCAGGCCCTCAATTCTGGCCCCACACCTCTGCCACTTAGCCTCATAAACCTCTCGTTCTTCCATTGTGATGCCGATATGTGTGTGTGTGTGTGAATGTAAAATGTATACGTGATATCAAATATATGCTGTATATCATATATAGTGATATATGCAGTGATCTAGTACATGATATATATGATATCATGTATAAGTTATATATATCCATTGTGTTATCATATATATATATATATATATATATATATATACACACACACACACATCACAGTGGACATATATATAGCTTATATATATGTGATACTTTAAAGTTTTATGGCAATGATTACATGAGATGGTGCGGGAAAAGCCTGAGTCCAGTGCCTGGCACTGAGTGGCCGTTGCTTCTGCTGCTCAGTCAGACCTTCAGGCTCCATATGGCTGCTGGGATCCCCTCAGCTCATTCTCCCCTCCAGCTTGTTGCTGTGGCAGAGCAGGAGTCTGGGATTTGGCACCTTGGATCACAGCCCGTTCCCCTTCTGGCTGGGTCGTTCTGACAAACCGGACTTGCGCTCACTCTTCCCTGCTTCTGTGTCTTTGCAGCAGCCCCTCCAGATCCCAGTTATCTGCCAAGTGCGGGTTAGTGCTCTCACATCATGGCAGTAAGGATTATTTCTGGTCACTCTAAGCTCATAACATTTCACTCCTAGTAATCCCAGAGAAAAGAATGTGGTTTTCAGTTTCCGGTCATCTGCACTGATCCCCTACAAATACTCTAATTGGCCCAACTTGGGTCCTGCCAGACCAATCACTATTCCCACTTTGACCAATGATAGCTGTGCCTCCTCTAGCTGGAAAGGTAACATCACATGACTGAGAATCACACAGCGTAGCAACAAGACAATTCCCTAAAGAAAAAGAAGCCAGACACCCGCCCCCATACACACACACACACACACACAAGGCAGGAATCCATAATATGGACACCACCTTAACTAGCTTCTACACTAAACTCAAGTTTAAAGTCCGGATTTCTGGTGATGAGAATGTTCTGAATCCCATAGTTTGCCGTGCTCTTTGGATATCATGATTTGGACCTGCCTGGATGGCTTCCTGATTTTGCATGTGTATTTTTTTCTGGGAAGAGGCTCCTCCACAGCTTTTGTTTAATCCTCAAGCATGCCCAGGACCCATGATGTTTCAGAGACACTCACCTAGAAAATAGATCTCCAGATGAATCCATAAATACTGTGTGCTAAGTTTGTTCCTAGGCACTGGGGATGCAATGCTGCAGAAGACAACACATAAGCTGCTCTCCGTGTGGTGGAATTTTCCCTCCCTGTGGGGCCCCTGGCAGCTGACATCTGGCCAGCAGGAGACTTGAAGAGAAAGCTGGCTTTAGGGAAGCAGAAGGGGATTTGCCTCAAAGTTAGAAAGACCAGTGGGAGTTTGTGGATAAAGGAAAGACTCAGTGAAACAAATTGAGGGGTGGATTTGGGTAGTTGGGGAGCATCCATATGATGTTGGATGGAGGGGCAGGCAAATTGTGGTCTTACTGTGGGAAGACTGGAATGACATACAAAGGATTCATAGATCACAGGATTTCAGAAGGTCCTTAGCCATCACACAGAGGAAGAAATCAAGGTACAAAAGGTGAACTGACTTACTCTAGGACCCACACCACAATTCTTTCTGCTCTAAGATGCTACACTGGGGTCTCCTGGCAAAAGCCCACTGTTTTTTGCTTCTCCTTGCATTCACCCTCCATCTGTGTGGCCAGCACTGGGAAATGGGTGGATTCAGTAGAAACAAATGACCTGGGAGTGAAGAGTGTAGATGTCACTGAGAAGCTGACCAGGAAACCAAGGACTCAGTGAGGCTGGACCACCATCTCCTGGCTTCTCCTGCAGCTCTCCCCCCGCACCCCCCCACCCACTTCATCTGGCAAACCTCCCCAGGACTCCTCCCATCAAGCAGGACCCTCTCTAGGCACGTTTCCTCCAGGATCCTCTGAGGGAGTCAGAAAGTAACAGCATGCACTTTTGATAGGCCTGGTCTTGGTCCAAATGAGAACGGCTGTTGTGGAGAAATGCAGATGCCTCCTACCTATTTGTGCCAAAAAAGTATGCCCCACCTACAAAATTATAGAATTATTAGTTCTTGAAAATGCACTGCTTCTACTCCTTTCATTGAAATTCAATCCAGTGCAATTAAAACATCGTGGCAGCCTCCACAAGGGCACAGATGCCCTGGAAAATGATTTTGGGGGTGTTTTCCCTGGCTATGAATAGTCCGTCAATGTGGAGGCGACCACACACGTGCTTAAAAATGAAAACAGTCCTGATGGTAATGGAGCAATTCAATAATACTAACTTGCATTTCGAGAGCCACTTTGTTTTAAGGTTAATTTTTGGTTGGGTTGATCATGAGCAAATATAACTAGGGCTCCGTTTCTGCTCTAAGTGCTTTCTCTTTGCTCACTCCTCTTCCCCGATGTCTTTCCTCCTTGTTTCTCTCTTGTTCCGTAAGACCTATGTGTTGGTGACTCACAAGGAACCCACTCTGATGGCAGAATAACTGATGCTGTAAAGATTCTCCATCCAGGCAATGTTTCCAAGGGGCTGTTGATGAGGCTGTGACCCACCCCCCTCCAGTGGTGTCTACACCAAGTCCCATTGGGTTATCTTCTTAACAGACTGACCTACTTATCACAGAGCAGAGTGCCATTCTTTAGCTTGGGATTTTAAGGTTCCCACACTGACCCTCACCAATTATACCTCCTGTGTCCCACCACTCCAACCAAACCTGGGCTTTTCCTCCTTTGTGCTAGATTCAAAACTTAAGTGACATCATGGTTTCCTCTCTATCCATTAAGACCTTTCCCATTGACCATGGCCCAGTGCGTTCTCTGTGTTCTCCTCCTGGAGTCCTTTCTGACATTTCTGTAATTGCTTGCCACCTATTACCCACTGCTCCATACTACTGAGTTTATTTTACTAATGATGTTTGGTACATAGCTTGTTCAATAAGCAAGCTAAACAGTAATAATGCATACAAGTCACTAATGCCAGACAAGCACACTGTTCAGTGCTCAGTTACTATTGTGCTCTGTTACTTCTTTTATGACAAAAGCTGCTGTCACAGACACTGATATCGTCACCGCTAACCGCAAACCCTTGAACCAGTTTGTGTAGTTCGACACACTCAAATCCCACTTTAAATTTCTGTATTTCCATGTGATAACAGGTAGGGCTTTGGTTCTTCTGTACTGTTAAAGTTGATTCAGTGCTGTAATAGTTTCTTCATTTTATTTATTTTTATTTTTATTATTTTTAAGACTTATTTATGTTTTTTGGGGGGGGGTCAGAGGGAGAGGGAAAGAGAGAATCTCAAGCAAACTCTGTGCTGAGCATGAAGCCTGACTCAAGGCTCAACCATCTCACAACCCTGAGATCATGACCTGAGCCAAAATCAAGAGTCAGATGTTCAATGGATTGAGCCACCCAGGTGCCCCCTTTCCTCATTTTATTTTATTGCAAGTTTTCTTCCTGTTTTATCCACTTCCCCTCTAGATTGTGTTTTGGTGATCTAGACCCAATCATATCAGAAATTTGGTATAATTTTGGATTCCATTCAATGGTGGGACCTTCCAGCTTCTCACCACCTGATATTGCAGATCTCTGAGTATTTACATTGGCATTTCTCTTCCAGAAAAGTTATTTCTGTCCCTTGTCTGCTGGCAAAGTTCTGCTTGTCCTTCAAGAGAACTAAAGCATCCTGTCAATTATTCCTTTTACTTCAGAAGAATAATTCCTCCTTTATCTACTTGTCATTATAGGCAGTTTTTATACGGCATTGTCTGACACTCCAAGAGTAGCAGAACCATTGTTTACTATTGCACTCTCTGTACCACAAAGAAATTGACATGAAGTTAGCACATGTATTAGTCAGGACAGACTAGGATATGCTGAGTAACAAATAACCCCAAAGTCAGTGAATTAACACAACAGTTTATTTCTTACCTTTGCTAAAGTAACATGAATGACAGCAGGAGGTGCTTCTCCACACAGTCACTTAGGGATCTAGGCTGAGGGAGGCTTGAGCATCTCCTAGCTATATGATCTGGAGTTCAGGATCTCTTCAGTGCTATGTCAGTGGAAGAAAGAGAGAGACGCCACATTTATGTGTAGCCTCTTCATGGTCCCACTCTGGACATGATACATGTAACTTCCACTCATGTTTCATTGGTCATAACCAATGGCTTCAGATCATGTCTACACCTAACCGTGCAAGGAGGAAAATACAAGGAGAAGATTAAATATTGGGTGAGTATTACTGTCTCTGCTACAGAACGTCATAAGTATTTGTTGAATGTATGAAGGGGACACTGTAGCCCAATAAGAAAAAGACTCTCTGCACCCACAGAGAGACCAAGCTAGATGGTACAGACTTGGAAAAGCCACTTGGTCTCCTGAATCTCAGCTTCCTCTTCTGAGAAGTGTGGAAGGAAAATGCAGACCTCACTCTCAGTTTTGTTTTGACTATAAGAGATGATTTATGCAAAGCAATTAGTGCAAGCAATGATATATAGTAAAATGACTGTGGCTTGTTCCTTGTGCCAGTTATTCTCAATCACCTTGCCTGTATACACCCTCCCCCTTCTCCCTCTAAGAGCTGCTCCACTCAGTCTCCTTTGCTTTCTGCCTCTGGTTGGGCAGCACAGAGAGGAGATAGGAAAGAAAGAGGAGATGGGGGTGATGCATTTATTTCTCTCCTTCCATCCCTGATTCAGGATGCACTGACTGTGTCAAACAACCCCTTTCAGGGTTCTGATCTCAACTGGATTCACTTTAGTAGCACTGTTTCCTCTCTTGCTTTTTCTTTTATTTCTTTTTTTTTTTTTTAAGATTTTTATTTATTTACTTTAGAGAGAGAGAGAGCATGAGCTGGGGAGGGGGCAGAGGGAGAAGCAGGCTCCCCACTGAGTCAGGAGATCAATGTGGGGCTCGATCCCAGGACCCTGAGATCACAACCTGATTTGAAGGCAGACACTTAACTGACTGAGTCACCCAGGTGCCCCCTCTCTTGCCTTTTTTTTTAATTAATTTTTTTTCCATCACGTTCAGTCAGCCAACATGTAGTACATCATTAGTTTCTGATGTAGTGTTCAACGATTCACTAGTTGTGTATAATACCCAGTGCTCATCACAACATGTGCCCTCCTCAATACCCACCACCCGGTTACCCTATTCCCTCAGCCCCCTCTCCTCTCTAACCCCCAGTTCATTTTATGGAGTCCAGAGCCTCTTATGGTTTGTTTTCCTCTCTGATTTCTTCTCTTGTCTTTTCAAGCCCATGTGAGGTTGCAGCTTTCTGCTGTTGCTAGTCTCTGGGTGCCTCAACAAGCCATGTGGCTTTTTAAACTCTGAACACCTCTCTGTAAGTGGTCCCTTCTTTAAAGTCTACTCACAAATCCTACTGAGCATGCTGTCTGCTTCCCACCCTGATCCTGGCTGATACTTTAACTGCCTGGACTCCGTGCTCCTTGGGGGCATGACTTGTGAATCATCTTTCCTCCTCATTCCCAAACATAGCACAGTGTTTGAGATAGAGGGCATATTCAATTTTTAAAAGAAGCTATTAAATATTAAATTAATAGATTATACTATTAGCTAATATTCGTTGAATGCTTCCTCTGTCCCAGGAACTTATGGCATTACAATTTCAGTCATCTGTGAGGTAGGTACCATCACTGCCTTCGGATTTCATATGATGATATTGAGGTCCAGGGAGGTTGAGCTACCTGTTATCTAGTTAGAAAGTGGTGGATCTGGGGGGGGTGGAGCAAGATGGCGGAGGAGTAGGAGAACTGGATTTCGTCTCCTCTCAGGAATTCAGCTGGATAGGGATCAAACCATTCTGAACACCTACAAACACAACAGGAGATCGAAGAAAGGAATAGCAACAACTCTCTGAACAGAAAAGCGACCACTTTCTGGAAGGTAGGACGTGCAGAGAAGTGAATCCGAGGCGATATTCAGGAGGATAGACGGCGGGGCAGGGGCCTCCATCGGCCGCTTCTGGCAAGTGATAGAGCCGCGGAGCACAAAATCGGAACTTTTAAAAGTCTGCTCCGCCGAGGGACATCACTCTGGTGGCTAAGCGGGGGGTGGAACGCTCCGGGACAGTGTGGTCTCAGGACCCACGGGTCACAGAAAGACCGGGGGTGCCTGAGTGTGGCAGACTCCCAGGTATCGGAGCAGGGAAGCCGGCTGCAGAGGCGGAGCCCAGGCGCGGGCTCTCAGCTCGGGGTGGCCATAAGCCGTGATCCGCGGCACAGTCGGGCCCCTGCTCCTCCAGCAGGGACCCAACAAGCGGCAGATCCGGGGAGACTCACCTTCCTCCCCCGGGAGGAGCCGCAGGGATCTGCTGGGTTTGGAGACTCCACCCGGGGTCGGGTGCCAGAGATAGAAACGTGCGGTCACAGGCCGGGTGAGCACAGAGTGCGGCCGGCGACCGGGGAGACGGAAGTGACTGACGGCTTTTCTCTGGGGGCTCACTGAGAAGCGGGACCCCGAGTTCTCGGCTCCTCCGGGGCGGAGATTGGGAGGCCGCCATTTTCACTCTCCGCCTCCAAAGCTGTACGGAAAGCTCGCAGGGAACAAAAGCCCTGGAGAGCAAACCCGAGCAGATTACTTAACCAGGAGGGGGCAAGGGGGGGGGCAATTCCGCCTCCGGCAAAGACATTTGGAAACCACGGCAACAGGCCCCTCCCCAGAAGATCAGCGAGAACAGCCAGCCAAGACCAAGTTTACCGATCAATGAGAACGGCAGAACTCCAGCGCTAGGGGAATACAGCACATAGAATCCATGGCTTTTTTACCATGATTCTTTAGTCTTTCAAAGTTAATTTTTTTTTAACTGTCTTTTTTTCTTTTTTTTTCTTTTTGAATTTTTCTTTTTCCCTTTTTCAACCAACATCTTATCAATCCCTTTTTTAAAAAAAAAACATTTTTATTTTTCATTTTTAGAGTCATATTCTATCCCTTCATAGTAGTTACCTGTATTTTTGGCTTATATATATAAGTTGTTCTCTCTTTAAAATTTTGAGATAGTTTCTTCTAACAGATTAAAATATACCCTAAATCTCTAGTATATGGTGTTTTCTATTCCCCTGCCTGATCACATCCTCTCCCTTTTTTTTCTTTTTTCTTTTTTTAAATCCTCTTCTTTCTTTTTTCAAACAACTTCTTATCAATTCCTTTTATAAAATTTTTTATAATTTCCATCTTTACAGTCATATTCCATCCCTTCATCATATCAACCCTTATTTTTGTACATATATAAGTTTTTCTTTCTTTAAAATTTTGGAAACACTTTCTTCTAAAAGACCAAAATACACCCCAGATCTAGTGTGTGGCACTGATCTATATACCAACCTGATCATATTTGATCACATTCTGTTTTTTGTGTGTTGTTGTTGTTTTGTTTTGTTTGTTTTTGTTTTTATCTTTATCTTTTTCTTTTTTTTCTTTCTCTTTTTTCTCTCTTTCCCTTTCTTTTCCCACTGCTTCAGGTCTTTTCTGATTTGTTTAGAGTATATTTTCTGGGGACGTTGTTACTCTGCTAGCATTTTGTTCTCTCATTAATCTATTCTCCTCTGCACAAAATGACAAGGCGGAAAAAATCACCTCAACAAAAAGAACAAGAGGTAGTACCGACTGCCAGGGTCCTACTCAATACGGACATTAGTACGATGTCAGATCTAGAGTTCAGAATCATCACTTTAAAGATACTAGCTGGGCTTGAAAAAAATATGGAAGCTATTAGAGAAACCCTTTCTGGAGAAGTAAAAGAACTAAAATCCAACCAAGTAGAAATCAAAAAGGCTATTAATGAGGTGCAATCAAAAATGGGGGCGCTAACTGCTAGAATAAATGAGGCAGAAGAGAGAATCAGTAATATAGAAGATGAAATGATGGAAAATAAAGAAGCTGAGAAAAAGAGAGATAAACAACTATTGGATCACGAGGGCAGAATTCGAGAGATAAGCGATACCATAAGATGAAACAACATTAGAATAATTGGGATCCCAGAAGAAGAAGAAAGAGAGAGAGGGGCAGAAGGTATAATGGAGCAAATTATAGCAGAGAACTTCCCTAATTTGGGGAAGGAAACAGGCATGAAAATCCAGGAAGCACAGAGAACCCCTCTCAAAATCAATAAAAATAGGTCAACACCCCGACATCTAATAGTAAAACTTACGAGCCTCATAGACAAAGAGAAAATCCTGGAAGCAGCTCGGGAGAAGAGATATGTAACCTACAAGGGTAGAAACATTAGATTGGCAACAAACCTATCCACAGAGACCTGGCAGGCCAGAAAGCACTGGCAGGATATATCCAGAGCACTAAATGAGAAAAATATGCAGCCAAGAATATTATATCCAGCTAGGCTGTCATTGAAAATTGAAGGAGAGATAAAAAGTTTCCAGGACAAACAAAAACTAAAGGAATCTGCAAACACAAAACCAGCCCTACAGGAAATCTTGAAAGGGGTCCTCTAAGCAAAGAGAGAGCCTAAAAGCAACATAGACCAGAAAGGAACACAGACAATATACGGTAACAGTCACCTTACAGGCAATACAATGCACTAAATTCCTATCTTTCAATAGTTACCCTAAATGTAAATGGGCTCAATGCCCCAATCAAAAGACACAGGCTATCAGACTGGATTAAAAAACAAGACCCATTGATATGCTGTCTGCAAGAGACTCATTTTAGAACCAAAGACACCCCCAGATTGAAAGTGAGGGGGTGGAAAACCATTTACCGTGCTAATGGACACCAAAAGAAAGCTGGGGTGGCAATCCTTATATCAGACAAATTAGATTTTAAACCAAAGACTGTAATAAGAGATGAGGAAGGACATTATATCCTACTTAAAGGATCTATCCAACAAGAAGATCTAACAATTGTAAATATCTATGCCCCTAACATGGGAGCAGCCAATTATATAAGGCAATTAATAACAAAAGCAAAGAAACACATCGACAACAATACAATAATAGTGGGGGACTTTAACACCCCCCTCACTGAAATGGACAGATCGTCTAAGCAAAAGATCAACAAGGAAATAGAGACTTTAAATGACACACTGGACCAAATGGACTTCACAGACATATTCAGAAGATTCCACCCCAAAGCAACGGAATACACATTCTTCTCTAGTGCCCATGGAACATTCTCCAGAATAGATCACATCCTAGGTCATAAATCAGGTCTCAACCGGTACCAAAAGTTTGGGATCATTCCCTGCCTATTTTCAGACCACAATGCTTTGAAACTAGAACTCAATCACAAGAGGAAAGTTGGAAAGAACTCAAATACATGGAGGCTAAAGAGCATCCTACTGAAGAATGAATGGGTCAACCAGGAAATTAAAGAAGAATTAAAGAAATACATGGAAACCAATGAAAATGAAAACACAACTATTCAAAATCTTTGGGATGCAGCAAAGGCAGTCCTAAGAGGAAAGTATATAGCAATACAAGCCTTTCTCAAGAAACAAGAAAGGTCTCAAGTACACAACCTAACCCTACACCTAAAGGAGCTGGAGAAAGAACAGCAAATAAAGCTTAAACCCAGCAGGAGAAGAGAAATCATAAAGATCAGAGCAGAAATCAATGAAATAGAAACTAAAAGAACAGTAGAACAGATCAGCGAAACTAGGAGCTGGTTCTTTGAAAGAATTAACAAGATTGATAAACCCCTGGCCAGACTTATCAAAAAGAAAAGAGAAATGACCCAAATCAACAAAATCATGAAGGAAAGAGGAGAGATCACAACCAACACCAAAGAAATACAAACAATTATAAGAACATATTATGAGCAACTCTACGCCAGCAAATTAGATAACCTGGAAGAAATGGAGGCATTCCTAGAGATGTATCAACTACCAAAACCAAACCAGGATGAAATAGAAAACCTGAACAGACCTATAACCACTAAGGAAATTGAAGCAGTCATCAAAAATCTCCCAGCAAACAAAAGCCCAGGGCCAGATGGCTTCCCAGGGGAATTCTACCAAACATTTCAAGAAGAATTAATACCTATTCTTCTGAAACTGTTCCAAAAAATAGAAATGGAAGGAAAACTTCCAAACTCATTTTATGAGGCCAGCATTACCTTGATCCCCAAACCAGACAAAGACCCCATCAAAAAGGAGAATTACAGACCAATATCCCTGATGAACATGGATGCAAAAATTCTCACCAAAATACTAGCCAATAGGATCCAACAGTACATTAAAAGGATTATTCACCACGACCAAGTGGGATTTATCCCTGGGCTGCAAGGTTGGTTCAACATCCGCAAATCAATCAATGTGATACAATACATTAACAAAAGAAAGAACAAGAATCATATGATCCTCTCAATAGATGCAGAAAAAGCTTTTGACAAAGTACAGCATCCTTTCTTGATCAAACCTCTTCAGAGTATAGGGATTGAGGGTACATACCTCAATATCATAAAAGCCATCTATGAATAACCTACAGCGAATATCATTCTCAATGGGGAAATACTGAGAGCTTTCCCCCTAAGGTCAGGAACGCGGCAGGGATGTCCACTATCACCACTGCTATTCAACATATTATTGGAAGTCCTAGCCACAGCAATCAGACAACAAAAAGAAATAAAAGGCATCCAAATTGGCAAAGAAGAAGTCAAACTCTCACTCTTTGCAGATGATATGATACTTTATGTGGAAAACCCCAAAGACTCCACCCCAAAACTGCTAAAACTCATACAGGAATTCAGTCAAGTGGCAGGATATAAAATCAATGCACAGAAGTCAGTGGCATTCCTATACACCAACAACAAGACAGAAGAAAGAGAAATTAAGGAGTCGATCCCATTTACAATTGCACCCAAACCATAAGATACCTAGGAATAAATCTAACCAAAGAGACAAAGGATCTTTACTCAGAAAACTATAAAATACTCATGAAAGAAATTGAGGAAGACACAAAGAAATGGAAAAACGTTCCATGCTCATGGATTGGAAGAACAAATATTGTGAAGATGTCAATGCTACCTAGAGCAGTCTACACATTCAATGCAATCCCCATCAAAATACCATCCACTTTTTTCAAAGAAATGGAACAAATAATCCTAAAATTTGTATGGAACCAGAAAAGACCCCGCATAGCCAGAGGAATGTTGAAAAAGAAAAGCAAAGCCGGCGGCATCACAATTCTGGACTTCCAGCTCTATTACAAAGCTGTCATCATCAAGACAGCATGGTACTGGCACAAAAACAGACACATAGATCAATGGGACAGAATAGAGAGCCCAGAAATGGACCCTCAACTCTATGGTCAACTCATCTTTGACAAAGCAGGAAAGAATGTCCAGTGGAACAAAGACAGTTTCTTCAACAAATGGTGTTGGGAAAATTGGACAACCGCATGCAGAAGAATGAAACTGGACCATTTCCTTACACCACACACAAAAATAGACTCCAAATGGTTGAAAGACCTCAGTGTGAGACAGGAGTCCATCAAAATCCTAAAGGAGAACACAGGCAGCAACCTCTTTGACCTCAGCCACAGCAACTTCTTCCTAGAAACATCACCAAAGGCAAGGGAAGCAAGGGCAAAAATGAACTATTGGGACTTCATCAAGATAAAAAGCTTTTGCAAAGCAAAGGAAACAGTCAACAAAACCAAAAGACAACCGACAGAATGGGAGAAGATATTTGCAAATGACATATCAGAGAAAGGGCTAGTATCCAAAATCTATAAAGAACTCATGAAACTCAACACCCAAAGAACAAAGAATCCAATCAAGAAATGGGCAGAAGACATGAATAGACATTTTTCCAAAGAAGACATCCAAATGGCCAACAGACACATGAAAAAGTGCTCAATATCGCTCGGCATCAGGGAAATCCAAATCAAAACCTCAATGAGATACCACCTCACACCAGTCAGAATGGCTAAAATTAACAAGTCAGGAAACGACAGATGTTGGCGGGGATGCGGAGAAAGGGGAACCCTCCTACACTGTTGGTGGGAATGCAAGCTGGTGCAGCCACTCTGGAAAACAGTATGGAGGTTCCTCAAAAAGTTGAAAATAGAGCTACCATATGATCCAGCAATTGCACTACTGGGTATTTACCCCAAAGATACAAAAGTAGGGATCCGAAGGGGTACGTGCACCCCGATGTTTATAGCAGCAATGTCCACAATAGCCAAACTGTGGAAAGAGCCAAGATGTCCATCGACAGATGAATGGATAAAGAAGTTGTGGTATATATATACAATGGAATATTATGCAGCCATCAAAAGGAATGAGATCTTGCCATTTGCAACGACGTGGATGGAACTGGAGGGTATTATGTTGAGTGAAATAAGTCAACCAGAGAAAGACATGTATCATATGATCTCACTGATATGAGGTATTCTTAATTGTAGGAAACAAACTGAGGGTTGCTGGAGTGGGGGGTGGGGTGGGAGGGATGGGGTGACTGGATCATAGACACTGGGGAGGGTATGTGCTCTGGTAAGCGCTGTGAATCGTGCAAGACTGTTGAATCTCAGATCTGTACCTCTGAAACAAATAATGCAATATATGTTAAGAAAAAAAAAAGAAGAAGAAGAAGGTAGCGGGAGGGGAAGAATGAAGTGGGGGAAATCGGAGGGGTAGACGAAGCATGAGAGACGATGGACTCTGAAAAACAAACAGGGTTCTAGAGGGGAGGGGGGTGGGAGGATGGGTTAGCCTGGTGGTGGGTATTGAGGAGGGCACATTCTGCATGGAGCACTGGGTGTTACGCACAAACAATGAATCATGGAACACTTCATCTAAAACTGATGATGTAATGTATGCGGATTAACATAAGAATAAAAAAAAAAAGAAAGTGGTGGATCTGGGACTTGAACTGTAGATGCCTGATTATGGCTTTCCTGCTCATAACTGCTATCCCAAATCCGTTGGTACCTGCTAAAGAGAGGCTCTAGGCTTCCAAGATCTTTTGGATAGACAGCACAAAGTCTTCCATTGACAATCATTCAGAAAGTATGGAAAATAAGGCCACCTTTATTCCTTGTGGGGTTCTAGGTCTATGGTTTAATTGAAGTACAAATGAAATTTCAGTGAAAGTGCCGGATAAGTTTGCCTGAGGCTTTTCCTTTGCCTTCTCCAAGGTGCTGCCTGGTTAATGAGGCTATTCAGAGAAGGTAAGGCCCTAAGTTTGTGGGTGGGATTTAGGGGTATGGACAACAGCCCATAAAGAACATCTGTGTCTGTAGCTTCCATGGGTTGGGCCTGAGGGTGGAGGGAGGTCATTTCAGCCAAGATGGGAGAGCTAATAAGAGGAGAACTACCTGCATGGTGTAGAAATTGAGATGCAACTTGGAGCCTGAGAAAATGCTTTGAGACCCTGCTTTCAGACTGCTTCCCCATGCCAACCTTACATATACCCACCTGCTCCCTAAACAAATGAATAGTGAGACCTATCAGTACAAATAAGCTACTAAGTCATCTCACTAGATGATCACTCATTCATTCAACAAATATGTAATGAATGTCCACCCTGTGTCATGTGCCACAGGGCACTAGAGAGGCATCAGTAAACAGTATACCTCAATATTCCACATTCTAGTAGGGACAGCCAATAACCATGAAAGACATGTGAATTTGATCTTGGGTCAGCAGGTGATATTGATAAGGGCCACAGAGAGAAGTGAAGCAGGGCACAGGGAGAGAGTGCACCAGGAGGGTTTGTCAGGGCATATAATGAGCAGGTGACATTGAAATGACTTGACTTGGTGAGAGAGTGAGCCATGGGGTATTTGACGGAAGGACAAGAAGGAATTGCAAGTGCAGAGGTCCCAAGGCCAGAGCTTACCTAGGGTGTTTGGGGACCAGCAAGGAGTCCAGTTTGGCTGAGCAGAGGGCCCGAGGTTGAGAGAGAGGTAGGCGGTGAGGTGGGAGAAAGGCACACTTCATCAGCCTTTCAAAAGGCTTCAGTTTTTAATTGAGATTGGGATGGGAAGCTGTTGGAGGCTGGGTAGCAGAGGCATAGATGATTTGGCTTGGTGTTAACAGAGTCTGGTTGTGCCATTGGGTATAGGGCATGAGGAGCAAGGGTGAAGATGGGGGAAGGGTTAAACTTTGGGTTTGTGTTCATCCCATTGCAATATGAAGGTAGCTTCAGCAAGTGTGGGGGAGGTGCAGGTGGTATGAGTGGGTGGATTCTGGGAAGATATCGTTCAGAGCAGAGGAAATTTCCTTTCAGTGTGTCTTAGAGCTCTGTCCCTGGGCCTGTTCTCACTAACATTTATATCCTCAGTAGGAAATCTACTAAGCACGTAGGCTGGCAAAACCAGCATGGAGGATATGGCCTAAATTGGAAGGTTGGGTGGCGGAACAGGGATCCAGGGTTAGTAAGACAAATGGGAGCAGTGGGCTCGAGGTAACCTAGTCAGTGGCAAATGGCTGGCTTCCCCAAACCAACCATATAGATAAACAAACCATGTCATCACATCACATCAGCACTCTTCAGGATCTCAATTGCTGTAAATTTGTTATGTATGATGTGGCTCTCAAAAAAGTTGTATGCTTTATCAATAAATACAATACTGAGGGAAAGAGGGGTAACAGCTTGATTCTTCTCTACTCTAATTGAACCGTTTGTCATATATTGGCATCCTTCCTTCCATATTCTCAAAAGGATATGCAAGCTGAACAGAATTAAGAGAAAAATGAGCAGGATAATTATGAAAAGCATAATGCAGCATAAGAAATGATTCAGGAATTAGAGATATCATGTCCGACAAAGAGAAGAATTTTACAGGTGGAGAGTTAATAAACAGTTTTAAGTAATTCATACTCAACATGATGAGTAGGGAATACTTAGATTTTCCTAAGACATTCCAGTGTAAACTTATTGACAGAAGCCCCAGATGAATATATTTCAATTTTATGTAAAAAAAGTCCAGCATCCAGAGTTGTTCAAAGATGAAATGTTTTGAACTGAAAAGTCATGAGTTCTCTATTCCCGCAGGTGCTCAAGCAGAGGCAAATAGGCTCTTAGACTGGGTGTTCTTTGAGAAATCTTCCAGTTCAGGGATCTCAGTCATCTGGGACTCTGGATTTGCTGGAGCCACAGCTCTTGTATCTTAATTCTTGAGCTGGATTGTAAACTCTATAAAGACAGTGCACATTATTCATCTTTGTTTTCCTCAGAGCACCCAGAACAATGTTTTACTTATTTTCAATTTTAAAAGAATTCTTGGAGAAAGAACAAGCATATGGTTTATGAAACTATTATAGGCTTGGTTTCAACACTATTTTAGACCCACATTAGACTTGTAGTATTTGTGTAGGAGTAGTAGCTAGGAATATACAACTTCTATTTTTGACTGAAGTATACCAGGAAGGGAAAAGAGGGTTCATTTTCAACTTTAACCTCATAGTTGAATTTTTTCAGCCTTTACTTGCTTTCTTTTTGACCACAGGAGGATGGAGGGTGTGCCCGAGCAGAGAGTCAGATAAACTGAGGAGCCAGGGCAAGGACGTGGTGGTCTCAGGGAGGCCTGCAGGGGTGGGGGGAGCCAGGAACATCCCCAGCTGCAGTCCCTAGGGCCTGCAGAGGGGCAGACTTGCATGGCACATGTCAAAAGCCCAATCAATCCATGACGTGGCAGCAAGGCCCCAGCTAGGAGATAAACCCCAGGGAGATGTGCCAGGTGGACCTGGCTCTGAGAGGGAACGACCTTAAAGAGGGATCTGAATTTGCTGGGAATGGCCCTCAGTGGTGTGTGGGGATCCCAACTTATAGTATGAGTCATCTTTGTGGATTTCCTCCTGTTCTAGGTCCTCAGTTATGAGCTCCTTTGTCTAGCCCACCGAGGGCCATGGGCCTGGAGCAAACTTGTGGTGCTCAGAATGAGACACAGGTCGTGTTCCATGTTCTCTCCATCCTTCTGTTTCTTCCTGGAGTCAATGGAAGAAGGCCAAGTCTGTGACGGTACTTTCTCTGGGAATTGATTTTAATTGATTTTTAATTTTTTTAAAAAAGATTTTATTTATTTATTTGACAGAGAGACACAGCAAGAGAGGGAACACAAGCAGGGGGAGTGGGAGAAGGAGAAGCAGGCTTCCCACAGAGCAGGGAGCCCGATGTGGGGCTCGATCCCAGGACCCTGGGATTGTGACCTGAGCCGAAGGCAGACGCTTAACGACTGAGCCACCCAGGCACCCCTTGATTTTAGTTTAGAGAGAGGACAGATGCAACACAGTATCCAGGAGCCAAAATAATGTCCCTTCCTATGTCTTTCTACTTTCATTCATGAGCATGATAAGAATTAAGGATGACTGGAAGACGTTCTTCGAGGTTCTATCTTGCAGAGGTTTGGACCCAAGCTTGTACACTCACTGAAGTTCAGGCATCTGCCATTTTTCAGGATTTCCTCTCTTGACAAGCACGTGGGATGTAAATGAGCATCTGCAACATTTTGGGGCCACACAGTCATGACCTTCTGAGCCCTAACGGGATGCCTGAGAAAAAACCATTTCTGGGTCAGTCTTGTTGACAAGGCTGGGACGTGAGGGTTGGAGCCGAGGGTGCAGAACCTCGTTATCACCATAGACTGTGTTTGCCAGCAGGGAATGTTCTGTTTATTTTCCACCGTGAAGGTCTGAGCGATCCCCTTCTGCTGTTGCACCATTTCCCTGAAGTTGAATGATAGACCCCGAGAAGGCCGACTATTCATCCAACATCTGTTTCTCCGATTTTCCAGGCTCCTTGTTGTTTTGAAGTGCTTGGAATCAGTGTTTTAAGTACATGTGGGCATAATATTCAGTATATTAATACACACTAGAGACAGTTCTGCCTACTAGAAAGCCAGGTACTACAGGGTTATAAAAGTCATTTGATACCTTGTAAAGCCCAAGACACGTCACCAATGCCCAGGCCCTGTTACTTGATGTAGTCAGGTGATAACATGTGTGCACTTGTACAACCTTGTCCAGCAAGTGCCAAAAGTTCATGCTAAGTACTACATAAATTATCACCTAATTAAGCACTGTTATGGTTTGGATTGGGGGGGGAAGTGTAAACTCAATTCTCCTTGGAGAGCAATATGCAGAAATATGATGTGGAATTAATTGTATGGGTCCAGGTCAAAGATCAAAGTACAAGTGGAATTGCCTTTGCAAGGGGAGAATTTGGAAAGGATTTTTGTTGGCATCTCAATAGTTTCATTTTTCATTATTTGGCTTCTGCCAAGCGGGCAACACCATTGGTTCCCTCTTCCTTCCTTCTGCAGTTCTCTGTAAGTGGGTTGAAGGGGCATCCTCTCCCGTCCCTTCTGCAGTCTCTGTCCACCCTAGTTCCCCGGCTAATCCAAACTGAAGGAGGAAGGCCTTGGGTTTGAATGTTGGCTCTCCTAATTACTGGCTAACTTTGGGCAAGTTACTTAACTCTGGAGGCTTAGGTTCCTCACCTGTAAAACAGGGATAGTTATAGTCCCAATGGCATTTGCTATTGCTATGCAATAGCACTTGCACGATGCTACAAGGGTTCAATAAACACTATTTTGCACTTGCACGATGCTACAAGGGTTCAATAAACACCAACTGTTACCCCCCCATCTTCTCTTCCTTCATAGAGTGACAGGGGCATTGAGTCCTTTCGTGACGGCTTAGATTTTGGGTTACCACTTATTCTCCACCCCAGATATCGTTCAAATTAAGGGGCCCATTTACCCATTTATAAATTCAAGACATTCATTTGTTAAACCCTCTATGTGTACCAGGTACTGTTCCTTTTCCTAGTTCCTGAGGCTGAAAATTTTCCAAGCTTGAATCTCTTCTGTGATCCTATTCTTGGAACCAAGTATTTTCTTTGGTCTCCTGGGAGACTCTTTGGTCCCTGACCATCTCCCCACTCCAGCTGGATTAATGTTCCCACTGAACTCCATTATTTATCTATGAGTGGCTGTGTGCCAGGGTGGATGAGAACGTGGTCTCTGGGGTCCAACTCTGTGATCTTGGGCAGGTGTTTTTATTCCTCTGTGACTTAATTTCATTATCTGCATTCTTTACAATAGCACCCACCTCATTGGTTTTGTGCTGGTGTCTTACCAGTTTGTTCTCAGATCCATTACTTATTATTCCTCTGAAAACGTATCTCTTGCCTCCCAGCAGTGTTCAGTCAATGGGAGACACTTGAAAGAGATTGGAGGGCCAGGGAAGGGAGATGTCAGGTGATTGGAGTCATTCCTCCAAGGTCCCAGCCCCTGTTGGGTAGCCTCCATATGTGCACTGAGTTTCTTCTGGTCACTCTGGCTTCTCAGCTCTGGAAGCCCATCCCTGTGTCCCCTCAACCTACATCCCTGTAGGTGGGGTCGTGTTTTCGTGTTTCTGCTACTCTCTGGGTTGCCTTGCCATTGTCTATTTGGTTATGCAGCTTTCCCAGTACTTTTGTAACCAAGTACCTCTATTAAATTCTTTCTATTGAACTATTAGAATGGACTCTACTTTCTTTACTTTGTAGGGTTTTTGTGAGACTACATGGAGTCATACATATAAAGCTCTTTAGGTAGTTACTGCTACATACTAAGCACTCAGCACATTTTAGTTATTTCATTTTATTGGAAAGCTTACCATATTATACTATAAATCTTGGTTTATTTGACATGTCTCCCCTCTGTGAGTTCCCCTTGTGAGGTTGAGGTTGGCCTCGTGTTTACGCCTGTATCCCCTGCCTCTACGATAGCACCTGGAGGATGACAAGTTCTCACCAGATGGGCAATGACTGTGATTCCATTTTGAGTTCCCTTTTCCCAACTTGTCCATCTCTCCTACTGCCTGTCTTCCCAGGAGCTGGATTCTTCCCTAGGACCCAGGCTGGCAGAAGGTCACCGACCAGCAGATCAGTCTGCGGGGTGGCAATCTGTGCTTGCCGAGATGGATGTGCAAACCTCCCAGACTCCCCATCCTGGCCTTTTCTCTCTCTGCTTCCTGCTTCCTCAGCTCCTGCAGCCACGCTGGCTGGGTGATCGGCATGGGCTCCTGCACCCATCCCCTGCCTGCCCAGCGATGTCTCCTTATCTTCCTCTCCATTGGGAGGTCCTCCTCATTCCTGTCATGCCCTGTTGGTGGGTAAACAACCAGGCCCTAGATCCTCCTCCATTTTTTTGAAGTCCTTTGGTGAGTGGATATGAAGGATCTCATATGCCAACATCCTCAGATCATTCTCAACTGATGCTGAGATTTTCTCTCTTTTCAATTGATTTCTGATATTTTTTGGAACATTAAGATATTCTTCAAGCACTGTCAGACCTTATGTGAATGTCCATGCATTGTGAACTCTGTGATTGAGCACTAAAATGTTTTCCATGCTTGTTTTGGGTGGACTGTGCATCATTTTGGGAGAGCAAAACTTCAATGGCCAGAGCCTAGTCATTTGAACTTTCACTTCTCCAGAGTTTTATCTTTACATTCCATGGAGGGAGACAAATAACAAGGAGAGTCCGTTAAATGCAATGGTGATTCACTGAACGTTTGCTGTGATCCTGCAAGACTGTCGAATGCTTGGGGCATCCATATGGACAAGACACGAATTACAGTCTCAAGGAGGTAACAGTCTGGAGCAAAGATGCAAATCTCTATAATCATGATGAACAGAGAACCATGTTCATGCAAAAAGTGCCTCGTGAACATAGAGAGGGAGTATTGATTCATCCAGAGTGGAGATCTGGGGAATCTGGAGAGGAGAGGAGGAAAGTAGATCATGAGGTTGATAGCAGAGATATTTTAAAAGCTCATTTTTAGGTGCCTGACTTCTTTAACTCTAGGCTTCTCTGATTAGGTTGAGGTTTCCCCTAGCATTCAGTTACATGCCTGGCCAAAGAGAAGGACTACTTTTTTCATAAGTACTCTGAGATTTTTGCATAGTTCAGAGTCGACAAGGCAGTTATATCTTTCTTGTCCTGTTATTCTTATACTACTACTGCTATTACTTCAGCTAGTCCAGCTGCTGTAAGGATTACTAGTTCTGCCATCAGGATGGCTACTACTAATAGAACTACTTCCTACTGCTCTTCCTACTGCCATGGTTAGGGAATCCTTACTTTTACCAGACATCATTCTAACGGCTTTATTATTTAAGAGAAAAAAACTATCAGTTTTTAAGAAGATGCTTCAAGGCTATTGCTAAAAAAGGGTGATTGTCCCATCAGAAAAACACAGTTAATAAAATGATCCCACTTCCAAAGTAGTCTGATAAATCACAATGTAATTCTTTTTTGGAGGGGTGGTGGTGGTTTTATTTATCTATCTATCTATCTATTTATTTATTTAATATTTTTTATTATTATGTTCAATTAGCCAATATATAGTATATCGTTAGTTTTTGATGTAGTGTTCTGAGCGGTAGTCTTGCTTTCATTTTTTTCTCTCTGTTGTTTCAGTAAGTATTCTTTGATGAATGGTAATCATTTGTCCCCAGGTCATCTCTTTTCAATATCGATCGCTAAAACTTCTCTTTTGTATCTTTCCAAACTATTTTGTGTAGGACTTTGAATACTAAATAATGCCAAATGGATAAGCTATGTGTGTACAGTTCTCTTGAGTCATGAAATGTGCCTATAGTTCCTCAAATGTAATTTAATGCCTTGCAATTTAACGCCTCTGTGCCTTGCACATGTTCTTGTTTCAAACAGGAACTACCTTTTTTCTTTCTCTGACAGGTCAACCCTTGGGCGTTCTTAATGTCTAATTCAGAGGTCTTCTCACCAGAAAACCATTTCCTTAGCTGGAGGTCAGGATTAGATGCAGCCTTTCCATTTTTATCACACTCTGCTGCTTTTTTTCCATCATGTACACATTCAATGCTCTAAATATTATCATTTATCACATATGATTATGCTTGTTTGTCACTGATTCACTTGTTTGTGAATCAGCTTGTATACTATAAGCTCTTTTGTATTCTTTTTTTAAAGATTTATTTATTTATGAGAGAGAGAGAGCGAGAGCGAGCATGCTCACATGTGTGCTTGCATGAGTAGGGGGAGGGGCAGAGTCAGAGGGAGAGAGAGAATCTCAAGCAGACTGCCCGCTGAGTGCAAGCCCTGCCCGGGGCTTGATCTTACAATCGTGAGATCATGACCAGAGCTGAAATCAAGAGTTGGATGCTTAACTGACTGAACCAGCCAGGTGCCTCTGGATTTTGTATTCTTGATACTAACTACCCTCCTTGTCACACAGTAAGTATTTCTGGAGCAAACGAACAAGTGAAGTTAGATCCAGGGACCATGCGGAGCAGGGATAAAATTCATTTTCCTAGTCCTAAGCTTTCTTTCTTTCTTTTTTTTTTTTTTAAAGATTTTATTTATTTATTTGACAGAGAGAGACACAGCTAGAGAGGGAACACAAGCAGGGGGAGTGGGAACGGGAGAAGCAGGTTTCCCGCTGAGCAGGGAGCCCAGTGATCCCAGAACTCTGGGATCATGACCTGAGCCTAAGGCACACGCTTAACAACTAAGCCACTCAGGCGCCCTGAGTCCTAAGTTTTCTATGAACAGAATTCATCTGGTTGCACTGCAGTACTTTTTTCATTTCCACATTTAGCTCCATTAAACTAGGTGTATATATATGTCAATCTGACGCACCCCGTGTGCTAGAATGGCCTCAGGGACAGTGGTGGAAACATTTCACTCACTTTGGCAGAGAGAGAAGAATGAGATTGGAGAACACATCAAACATCAGCAGCTCAACTGAGGGAACTGGAGTCTTTATTTCCAGTCCAATGACTGGAATATTTCTCAGGGTGGGAAGGACGGAGTGTAATAATTTGTGTGAGACTCTCAGCTGGCAATATTAATGAGAAACGGCCTCTTTCAGGTTTGAATGGTGTGAGCTCAGGAAGGCCCTGTGAGGCTGAGTCTGTTTTAAATATCTCTCAGCTTGACTCATCTTGGTACCAGCTCCTCCAAACTCACAGTGCCTTGGACAGTTTCCTCTCTCTGGAATGGAGTATGTATGTTGGCAAGAGCAGGCCAGGCAAGGGCCATCCTGGCTTAGCTGATTCAGGGAGGAATGTTGTAGTTAACTGGGTAAGACCGTTTGAAAGAAATCACTCAGAAGAGCAGCAAGATGTTGCCTTCAAACAAGTTAACTTCAAATAAAGTTTCCTTTGTTTACTTAGAAGCCATATCTTGGCTTCTAGATGTCTAAAAACGTTTGGACTGAGGTGTTCAGTCCAGAAGAAATCTCATAGCCCATTACAGATAAATAGAAGCTGGGAGGGTGTATGGAGGTTCAAGAGTTGTGGAGAAGCAATGAATACTTACCTCCCTTCCACCCCTGCTCTGGCTTCACTGTCTGCAATGAGATATAGGACCAAAGAGTAAGGCAGATAAGGTCAAAATACTACCTCTTGACTGATAGTGGAAGGATTAGAGAGCACAGAGTTTAGTGAGACAGCCAGATAGACTGCCTAAGTCATAGGTGATGCTGGATCCTGAGACTTGGGGTATCAGACAACTGAGGATAAACGTACCCTTTGTGCAACGAGAGATACATATGCTCCCAAGAGGAAGGAGAGAAGAAGGAACAAGCATGACTTTCTTTATTTTCTTTAAAACTCACCCACTGGATATGTCTTTCCTCTTCCACTAGTGTGTAGTGAGTGAGGGGCAGTGGGAATGAGAACACTATGCTGATGAGTCTCCTTTTATGTGAAAATCAGGCATGGCAAAGTGGCCTCCTCTCTCTCTATCCCATCTGAGCATTAGTCACCCACCATGTGTCCCACACGTTGCTTACATGACCTGATGCGGCCCTCACTACAACCCAGTATGTGCTAAGGCTCAAATCTGTATTCTGACTATCTGATTTGTATCTGAGCTCCACTGTTTGCTAGTTTTGTGAGTGTAGGCAAACGATGCAGTTTTGGGAGCGCGTTTCTTAAGGTGCAAAATGGAGGTAATAGCAGTTCCTACCTTATAGCGTGTCCTGAGGATTAGTTAATTAGAACAGGCAATACAGAATATAGTTTATATATGACACCGCACTTAACAAACGTTATACATGTGTGATATTATTTTCACAGATTAAAAACAACAGCAACAACAAAGTTCAGAGAAGTTGGGTAATTTGCTGACATGCCATAGGTAATAAATGTCACACAAAATTTGGGACTGTCTGACCCTGATGCCCATGCTTTTTCTGCTTCATTATGCTTCTTTCTCCCATGATTGATTCAGTTATTGACCACTGGAGATTGATTCAACTTCCAGCCCCTCCCCCTCCCAAAAAGTCCCTTGACTGAAAGTTCCTACTTTGTAATTCCAAGGTTGGTTCCCTTGGCAACCAGCCCTCCTTCTTAGGTGGGGGTCCCAAAGTCACCTCCTTAACATACCAAAAGGCCCCTTTACTGCCCTCGTCACTTAGGAAACTCTTAGGGTTTTTGAGACCCAGGAGCCAGGAAATGTGGATGAAGACCAAATATATATAAGAATATATGAGATACGAGAAATATGTATTTGGTCGTCTGAATGACAAAATATATATTTTTTACTAATCACAACATTTCAACAACCTCCTATCTTCTCCATTGTTTTCAACTACTACCACCCCTCTCTCCCTAGGACCCATTGTCAAAATTCTTTTTCTTCAGAAAAACCTAATAATGATGACAATTAATATTTAGCGAGTGCTGAGTATGCATCAGATTTTTTCTTTCTAAGTGTTTTACATTTATTAAAACATATTATCCTCACAATAACAATTTGAGTTAAGTAATATTCTCCCTATTTTACAAATAAGAAAACACACAAAGATGTTAGGGAACTTGTCCAAAGTCTCAGAGCTAGTAAGTGGTGGAGCTAAAATATAAACCTAGGCAGGCTGGCTTCAGACTGTAAGCTCTTAACTACTAGCTATATTGTCCCTCGTGAATTACTAAGATGAATCATGCCAGGAAATTCCTGGGCTCCAAATAACCTTCCTCCATTTGGGTTTTGTCCTATGTCCATGCCATACACAGTCCCAGATCTCATTCTTCTCTTCAGACCCTCCACCTCTCCCAACCAAGTCTGACCACTTCCATTTTGGTGCCACTGTGATTCCTGTCAATCATTCCTATTATAACCACTTATATTCACTCTGGCACATTTTTTTTTATTAGTAAAATGTCATAATTTATTGAGATATAGCTTATATTCAAAGAAATATAAAGATCTTGAGTGTACAGTTTAATTAGTTTTGACAAACTCTATAAACCACACTCCTCTCAGATACGGAACTTTTCCATTTGCTCAGGAAATTCCCTCATGCCCCCTTCTAGCTGATTCCTGCACATCCTTCTTCTCCAAACCAGCCACTGTTCTGGTTTCTTTCACTGTTGGTTTAGCTTTGCCTAAGTATGTCATATAAATGGAATCATACAGTATGTAACTTTGCTTGTTTTTATTTCACCTAGTACAGTGTTTTGAGATTCATTCCATATTGTTGAATGTATCAATAGTTTATGATTTTATTGGTCATATTCCATGATATAAATGTATTTGAAATTTGTTTAGTCAACGGATATCCTGACATTCGTTCATTTATTTTTCTGATGGGACACTTGTGTTTCTCTTTTCAGATTTTGACTCTCATGAATAAAGAGCTCTGAACATTCTTGGACCCATACTTTTGTGGACATAAAACATGTTTTCATTTCTCTCAGATAAATGCAAAGAAGTGGAATTCATGGACCAGAGAGTAGAAGTTTTATTTTATTAAAAAAAATTGCTGAACCATTTTCCAAAATGGATGTACCATTTTATACTCTCACCACCGATGGATGAGTGTTCCAGTTGCTTCTTATCCTTATTGCCACTTGGTATTTTCAGTGTTTAATTTTAATCATTTTTGTGGGTGGGTAGTAATATCTCCATGTGGTTTTAGCTTGCATTTTCCTGCTGACTAAAGATGTTGAACTTTTTGGCTATTCATCTATCTTCTCTCATGAGATGTCTGTTCAAGTATTTTGCTTTCTGCCCACCTCTACCATTTCTATATAGATTTCTTGACTTTTAATTTTTGAATTGTAAGTGCTTATAGATTATGGATACAATCCCTTGTTTGATTTATACTGCAAATATTTTCTCCCATTGTGTGGCCTGTCCAGTCATTTTCTTAATGGTGTTTTTTGATGAATAGAAGACCAATTTTGATAAAATGCAATTGATCAATTTTTTTTTCTTTAATAGTTAGTACTTTCATGGTTCTGAAAATCTTTACCTATACCAAGGCCATGAAGATGACCTTCAATACTTAATAGTTTGCATTTTACCTTAGGTCTATAATCTATTTTGAGTTATTTTTTGTGTGCCATGTGAGGTAGGAGTTTATACCTTCTTTCCCTCCATATCTAGTTATTTGGGAAAAATTGATTGAAAAACTTTCTTACATTGAATTGCTCTGTGTATTTTTTCAAACCTTAACTGACTGAAAAAGTAAGAGTATACAACTTGCTTGTTCCCATCTTTAGGGGAAAAGTTTTACATTGATTGATTTGTGGGTGTTAAGTCAACATTGCATTTCTCAGATGAACCCCTCTGAATTGTGATGCATTGCCTTTTTAAAATATATTGCAGAATTTAAATTGCTAATATTTTAAAAATATTTTTTCTATTATATTCATGTGTAATGCTGATCATTAGTTCTCTTTTAATGTTTTTGAATGATCTTGGGATCATGGTTATACTGTGCTCATAAAACAAGTGTTCAAGACTGTGAGTTTTTACTTATTTGTTAGAATTCACTAGTGTCTCCATTTGACTCTATTTGATAGAATTCACTAGTGTCTCCATTTGGCTCTGAGCTTTCTTCATAGTATGCTTTTTATTTTATTTTTTTAATTTATTTTTTAAAAAATATTTTATTTATTTGAGAGAGAAAGTACGTGCTAGCCAGGGGAGGAGCAGAGGGAGAGGGACAAGCAGACTCCGTGCTGAGTTCGGAGCCTGATACGGGGCTTAATCTCACCACCCTGAGATCGTGACCTGAGCTGAAATCAAGAGTCAGATGCTCAACCGACTGAGCCACCCAGGAGCCCCTTCATGGTAGCTTTTTAAATACTAATTTGATTTTATTAGTAAATATAAGGCTACTTAGATTTTCTATTTCTTCTTGGGTCTGTAAAACCTATGGTGATATTCCCTCTTTCATTCCTGATACTAATAATTTCTGTTTTTTTGTCTGTTTTTTAATTTAGTCACAGTAGAAACTTATCAATATTCTTGAACTTTTCAAAGAACCAACATTTAATTTTATTGATTTCCTCTACACTTGTTTATTTTCTATTTTATTGGTTTGTATTGTTTTACATTATTTCTTCCTTCTACTGACTTTAGGCTTAATTTCTTCTTTTTCTGGCTTCTGTGTTGGAAGCTTAGATCCTTGACTTTAAGCATTTATTCTTTTCTAATATAAGTAGATAGAGCTATAAAATTTCCTCTAAGCAGTGCTTTAGTTGCCTCCCAATGCATGTTTAGATGTGTCTTAATTATCATTCCATTGAAAATATTTTTTAATTTTGCCAGCTGTAATTCTTTGACCGAAACCAAGAGTCAGATACTTAACTGACTGCACAACCCAGGCACCCCTACACCACCTTTATTTCTGAAGTGTATTTGTGCTGGATATAGAACTCTAATTAAAAAAAAAAAAGTTAAGCAATTCGAACATGTTTTATTACCTTCTGGTTAACACTGTTTCTGATAAGAGCCCAGCAGTCATGCTTACTGTTGCCTTGCAGATAATGCATCCCCTTTCTACAGATGCTTTTAGGATGTTCTTTTCACCTTTTTTTTTGGCAATTTAATTATGATATTCCTAGATGTATTTATCCTTCTTTGGGTCTGATAATATTCTTGATTTTTTCATCAAATTTGGAAAATATGTGACCAAATATCTTCATTTTTTAAAAATTCAATTAACCAACATACAGTACATCATTAGTTTCAGATGTAGTGTTCAATAATTTATCAGTTGTGTATAAGACCCAATGCTCATCACATCACGTGCCCTCCTTAATACCCATCATCCAGTTACCCCATCCCCCACCCATCTCTTCTCTAGCAACCCTCAGTTTGTTTCCTAGAGTTAAGAGTCTCTCATGGTTTGTCTCCCTCTCTGATTTTTTCCCATTCCGTTTTCCCTCCCTTCCCCTATGACTCTCTGTGCTGTTTCTTATATTGCACATATGAGTGAAACCATATGAAATTGTCTTTCTCTGATTGACTTATTTCACTCAGCATAATACCTTCCAGTTCCATCTACATTGATGTAAATGGTAAGTATTTATCCTTTCTGATGGCTAAGTAGAATTCCATTGTATATATATACACCACATCTTCTTTATCCATTCGTCTGTCGAAGGACATTTTGGCTTTATCCACAGTTTGGCTGTTGTGGACATTGCTGCTGTAAACATTGGGGTGCAGGTGCCCCTCCAAATCACAACATTTGTATTTTGGGGGTAAATACCTAGTAGTGCAATTGCTGGGTCCTAGGGTAGCTCTATTTTTAACTTCTTAAGGAACCTCCATACTGCTTTCCAGAGTGACAGCACCAGTTTGCATTCCCACCAACAGTGTAAGAGGGTTCCCCTTTCTCCACAACCTCTCCAACATTTGTTGTTTCCTTCCCTGTCCATTTTTGCCATTCTAACTGGTGTAAGGTGGGATCTCATTGTGGTTTTGATTTGAATTTCCCTGATGCCAAGGGATGTGGAACATTTTTTCATGTGTCTGTTGGCCCAAATATCTTCATTTTGGGGGGCCAAATATTTTGGCCGAATTTCTCTGACCTCCTTTCTTGGGGGCTCCCATGACCCACCTCTTTGAGCACTTGTCTTTGTGTCACCAAGGCTCTGCTAATTTTTTCAGGCTTTTCCTTTTTTGTGCTTTGCTTCCATTTGAATTGTTTCTGTTGCCAGTTCTCTAAGACTGTTTTTTCTCCAGAAGTGTCTAATTTGTCATTAAACCACTCTTGAATTTTTTACTTCAGATATTATAATTCTATTTTCGGGTTTAGTGTTTTTATTTAGTTTTTATTTCAATTTCCATTTATCTTATGTTCTCTTTTCTTTTCTTTTTAAATTTTATTTTATTATGTTATGTTAGTCACCTTACAATACATCATTAGTTTTTGATGTGGTGATCCACGATCCACTGTTTTCGTATAACACCCAGTGCTCCATGCAGTACGTGCCCTCCTTAATACCCATCACCGGGCTAACCAATCCCCCCTCCCGCCTCCCCTCTAAAACCCTGTTTGTTTCTTAGAGTCCATAGTCTCTCATGGTTCATCTCTCCCTCCAATTCCATCCCCCCATTTTTCCCTTCCTTCTCCTAATGTCCTCCATGTTATTCTTTATGTTCCACAAATAAGTGAAACCATACGTGGTTTCACTTATGTTCTCTTTTCTATGTTTTGCCACATCATGTTTTCCTTAAATATTTTGAACATATTTTATAATAATTATTTTAAAGTCCTTATCTGTTAAATCCAAACCTGCTAAATAGATGTAGACATGTCTACTTCTACTGACTTGTCTTTCTCCTGCTTATAGGTCACATTTTCCTACTCCTCTGCATTTCTTTTTTTTTTTTGACTGTAGGAATATTTTAATTCATATGTTTTAATTCATTACATAATAATAATAATATCACAGTCTATTTTACAAGTTAAATGTATGAGAACGTATGAAATAGAAGTGGTAGGAAAAAAACTAAACATAGGTCAGGAATATGAATTTTTCCAAAACTAGGGGCCAAAGGAAGACGTGTCGCCTGCAGGGCCCAAGGAGGAGGCAGGGCGGGGGCGGGAACAGCAGTGGCTTTCGTGGTAAGCGTCTGTCCCGCGTCACCCTGGGAAGGAGTCAAGGCTCACCCTCTGCCCTGGTCTGGGGTTGGGAGTTGAGTCTGGTCAGTGGAAGATGGCGGCTCAGGAATTAACAGCCATCTGGTAACCTACACAGAACTGGTCCCCTGGTGGCCGCAGGTGGGTTCTGCCGTACAGGGAATTAGGGGTGGAAGTGTCAAAAACCAAATGTGTGGAGGAAAAAAGTAAACAGTTTCCTCCTTCCCCCCCAAAACCCAAATTCTTGAAATGCACACACATTCTTCTCTCAAACGTAGAAAAGTCTCACTCTGGATGTGCTTACAAGAAGATCGTCTTCAAAACACTTTGTCTCTATGATAACATTCCCAGTCGGCACGCTGGCGGGCGTCATCTGGGACTCGGGCGCTGCCTCTATCAGGGACTGCCAGGTGTTTGTGGAGTTCGGGGTCACAAAGCCAAACTCGAAGAACCACTCTTCCAGACCTTGCCCTGTTCCAGGCGGAATTTTTCCATTTGCTCTGCTGAAGAGAAGTTCAATTCTCGAGACACTGCCTTGCACTTGAGGATTTTCTTGGGAACACGGGCTTCATGCTCCTCTCCAGGGACTGACAGATCTTCTGTTCCTTGCCACAGTACCTTCCCTGTCTCAGCATCCCGGAGGTTCATCCAGTTTAGTTTGAAGCCCCTCAGGATCTCCCTGGCCCGCTCGTCCTTTGCTGACAGGATGCGGTGGTCGCCGCCTGCAGCTCTCCTACACTGGCCCCGCGGAGCTTCGCAGACGGTGCCCAGGAACGGAGGACGGAGCCGCAGCCGGGCCTGGAGACCTCGGGCGAGCAGCTGCCGCGGCCAGACCCGGACCGGCCTCTCCCTCCCCTCAGCTCCCGCTCCTGATCCCTTCTCCCCTCCTCTGCATTTCTGGCAACACTTTCCTTTATACTAGAGATTGTGAATTCTACAGAATTGAATGCTTGGATTTTGTGTTTCTTTAGCATTGCTGACTTTTGGTCTGGTAGCCAGTTAATGTACTTGTGGATCTGCCTGAACTTTTTTGAGGACTTTTTAAAGCTTTGTTAGAGTGAGTGAGGGGAGTTTACTTTATTGTTAGGGGAGCACCCTGTCCTCATGCATGACCTTTCCAGTATCTCAGCTGAAGGCCTGGCTGGTTTATCAAGTTCTCTCCACTTAGTCTGGCTGGAGCTCTCACATGTCTCAGTCTTTCCTGTTCTGCTCATAAATCCCTGATCAGATTTTTTTGCCAGGTGTTATGGGTTGAAATGTGTCATTTCCTGCCCCTGCCCCATTCCTGTGTTGAACTGCTAACCCTCAATACCACATAATGTGAACTTATTTGGAAGCAGGATCATTGCAGATATAATTAGCTAAATTAAGATGAGGTCATACTAGAGTAGGGTGGAATCCCAATCCAACATGACTAATGTCCTTATAAAAAGGAGAAATTTGGACACAGACATGCACAGGGAAAATGACAAGTGACCATGAAGGCAGAAATTAGGGTGACACGTTTCCAAACGAAGGAATGCCAAAGAATGCCAGCAACCATCAGAAGCCAGGGAAGAGGCATGGAACAGATCCTTTCCTTCTATAGCCCTCGGAAGGAACCAACCCTTGATCTTGGTCTCGCAGCCTCCCAAACTCTGAGACAGATTTTCTGTTGTTTCAGACACATGGTCCATGGTACTAAATGACAGCAGCCCTAGGAAACTAATATACCAAACCTCACAAAATTGCCCTATGGTATATATGCAGCTTACTAATTACCTTAGACTCAAGAGACCCCTCAGAATTTCTGGATCTCCTTCCCGGCACAGTGTCCTCCTCGTTGGCATTGTGCGTCCAGCATTCCAATGACTTTATTTGTCTTTTCCATCTCTGCCTGCTCAGCTCAGCAAGACCATGCTCTGCTCGGGCTTCACCTCCCTGCATTGCAAACCAGAAAATTCTCCCAGCAAGGAAGCTGTGCAAACATGGGCCACTCCTTGCATGTCTCTCATCCATCTCAGGCAGCACAGTGTTTCACTGCCTATTGTCCAACGTCTGAATTATTTCATGTGTTTCATACTGTTTTCAAAGTTTAGGATCAGAGGGTAGTCCTGTAACAGTTACTCTGTCATGGTTATCTGGTATAATTTTTTTTATATTCCAGACTACCCCTTTATATGGATAACTATATAAGAAATCATAACTTATGTTCCCCTCTTCCAACATTGTATGACACAGGAAATACACATTCATTCAATCCATTCTGCTTTCCTTCCTCCTGCCCTTGACTAAGCTAGGCACTTGGAGAAGAAAATGATACCCATTCTTTTCAAGTGGGAGTGCAGACAAGAAAAATTGCTACTGAAATACAGTTTAATAAACACCTTGCGAGGGTAGGACAGGACATTATGGGAACACTGAAAAGAAGTGCTTACTGCCACTAGGTACTCAGCAAGTGCTCAACAAATGCTTGTCAAATTCAAGAGGGAACTCTATATGTGTTCGGTAAGATTTCCAAGACACTCCATTAATTCATTAAAGAAATATGTACTTCATACCTACTATGTAATAAACTCCGTTCCAAGAATATGGAAAGCAGCTGCAAACAAGAGAGCCCAAAGTGTTTCTTAAATAAATACATAGATGCAAAATGTCTTATTAATAAATTCCCTTCATAAATATTTATTAAGTGCCTTCTATGTTGTAGGCACAGTTCTAAAAAATTTTACCTATTCTCTAAAGCAATTAGTGAAAATAATCTATCATTGGTATTATTTGGAAGTAGAATTTTAAGACCCGAGTTCTGAATTAGGCACAGACATGTAATCGATATGGTAGATTTCGGATGTTGTTAGGCAGACTGCCCTGGGGGAATCTTCTAAGGGGATGATCAGGATCCAATTCCATGATTCTTGTAGTCTGTCATCTGCTTTGAGAATATGAAATGTTCAAGAAAATGGAGAGGAAGAATGGTGGGAGCTTTTCTTTGTAAGGAGTTTCTCTTATGTGTCAATTCCAATCCTAACCTGGTCAGGTAAAGGGTTGAGGTGTTAGGTCTTTCTCATGCTTAGAGAGCTTGTTCCAATGGCAGCACTCATAAAGCTTTAGTTATGTTCCCTGCAGTTGGTGGACACCAAGGACCCAGACATACTATCACCTCAGAAAAGCTAGAGCAACCTGTGACGGGCCAGAGAGAGTAGACTACAGTGCCTGGCAAGTAACCAGAGAAGGAAGAAGTACAAGGGCATGTTTCATGGAGCAGATGGTGACAGAGCCAGCCTGGAGCCATTTCAAGTCCTGCCCAAGCGGACTGCCTGGGAGTGCTTTTGGGCTTACGTGGCACAATGGATGTGGACCTCATCTTTGAGGAATCTAGGGTGCGGGAAGCAGCCAGGTGAAGGCAAGGCATTGCCCACGTCAGAGGAGTCGTAGTTGGAGGGGCCAGCAGAGAAGCTTCCAAACAACTTTCAAAGAATCTACAAGGAAAGAGCTACTGCTGTCCAATTGCCAGGTCCAGAGAGCATGAAGCCATTCACTCTAGTAGAAACTGCCTTTTCTCCTCCTCTTCTCCTTGGCAGCCCATCCTCTTTGACTTTTATGAGGTGTGGAGCAGCAGCTAGTGAGTGGGGGAGGAAATGGAAGAGAAAGAGGGCAGAAGCCAAACATAGCCACCTAGCCTGAGGTGACGGTGGTATGGGAGAAGTCTAGCCTTGAAGGAAGGTTGAAATGTGACTAGTAACTTCGGCAGACACTTCCAGTAACTGAATTGAGATTGTGTTTTGTGACTTAATATGGTGGTAGAACTACAGGAATTAAATGAAAAATATGGTTCCTGACAATTTTTCATCTTCCTCCTCTGAATAAATTTGAACAAGACCATAAGAGATGAAGATTCAATGTTTTTGATTATGTCTGGTGGGTTGTGTTTGTCTAATCAACTGGCTGCACTTTGAAAATTTTCTTTAGCTACTGACAGGGATTTCATGCATTTCTTCTCCAATCCTCATACCAGATGAGCTCTGTCAATATTATCCACACAAATGTTAAGGTCTCAGCCCTTAGAAGATAGAGGATTTTACAGTCTATTTGCCAGAGTCATCAAGAGACTCAAGTTTGAGTGTTTAGAAATCTGGGTGTCAAGGAATCTCTTTTTCTGCTCTCTTTGTCAGAGATCTTGGGAGGGGTGGAGGGTGTCAACCAAATGACTTGGGAATTCCCTTTTCAATGTTTGGACATTTTATTCCCCAAGGGCAGGAGTGGGGAGAGAAGCAATAACTAAAAAGTCCACTAACGAAGATAGACAGGCATAGGGGCCTCACCAGAAACAACTTTTTGGTGACTCCTGTTGGAGGAGCTGCCTCTCCTGGCTATTTCTTGGGTAACTCTCCCTAGTCAGTTCCACTTGGAAAGACAAACAGCATTAAAACTAAAGAAAGTTCCACAGCTGACTCTATGGCATTAGAATTATCACCCAACAAAATTACAGTCTGTAGCCAAAAGACACCTTGTCACAGTGTCAGAGCAAGCATGGCTGACGATGTCCAGGGGAAAAAGAGAAGCCTGTCTAGACAGATTGGAACGTCTCATGTGCCTAATTAAACAGTCCCTCTTACAGCTGGGGCTGTGTGAAAAGTTTGCTTGTTTATTAATTACTGGTGGAACATACTTTTAAAGAGGTGCCATGCACTTCATCCTCTTCCATGGATTCATGGGGATTAGGAGCCCAAAAGGGCCCTAGGATCAAATAATCCAATCCTGTAAATTTCCAGAAGAGAAAAACTGAAGATCAGAGAGATCAGAGAGGATGACAAGGATGAGGAGTGAGCCAGTGGCAGTGACAACATTAGAATCCACATTTCCAACATCCAGTCCACGGCTTTGTCCACCATGCCAGCCTGCCTATTGTGTAGACAGATGATGTGGTCACCCCAAAGGTGCTGCTAGGAAGGCTCTTTGTTGAGATTTATTCCCCCACGTGACTACCCTATTTATTAAGTTTCTCTCATTACTGGTTCATCCCTTTGGGATGTCAGTCCAGCTATCTGCCTTAAAAGTATGAATATCCTTGAATGGAGCAACACAACCCAGGCTTGGATTCTCCTAGAAGCAGTCCCAGAGACAAGGACTTGAGGGCCAGCAGTTTATTTTGGAGGTGATTCTGGGGAGCATTGGTGTGGGAGTGTGGAGGACACAGAGAAGACAAGGAAACCAAGAGAAGGTAAGCTATTGAATAGGCGACTGTTATGGGCAGCTGAGGCTCCAGCCCTTTGGGGGAATTCTGGGAGGAAATGGCCAATATATGTCAGAGTTGGCCCATTAGAATGACAATAAAGTTAGGGAAGTTGTCACTCCAGCTGTCATTGGTTGACAGCTATTCCCCAGGGGCCATGGACACTCGCTCTTCCAGTCTGTCATGCTTGGGCCGGCACTAAGGCAGAGAACACCAGTGTTTGCCGTAGGTCCCTGTTGGGTACGTCCTGGGCAGGGGGTGTTGGGTCAGTCTGTGCAGCTGTGTGTCAAGAGTCGCTACCTATCAGTGCTTGCCAGCTTAGTGTGAACTAGACTATGTGAGGGCTTGCCTCCATGACATCTAAGGTTGGAGAAGTGAGGACAGTGGTCCATTTGCTGGGGGTGGAAGGAGTTGAGTGAAGAGTTTGGGCAAACAGAACACTACCTGCCCAGGAAATAGCAGGCTCCCATGCTTGCAGACAAGTTTACAATGCAGAGTTCTGGAGGTCTGACCTGTTTATAGGTTACTTGACACATATTAATGAATTACAGCCAGAAATTTATAGTCACCAAGCCTGCCCTCAACCTTCCTCCCCTCTTCTGCTTACCCCCTCAATTTTAGACAAAATACAGCAAATCGAAGAGTAAAAGACACCTTAAAAGTCAGTTTAATTTAAATGATCTCAATCTATATTAATTCAAGCTGAACATTTGCATGCCATTTTATTTTCTGTGATTCACTTAAATAAGATCAAACGTTTTTTGATTACTTCTCCACTTAATCAATCAATCAGTATAGGGGAAAGCAAATTGGACTTGAAATCGGATTTAGTTCTGAGGCATCACTCAGTGTCTATTTAGTGGACAAGGCATCAGGAAATCTTTATCACTAAGCCTTTCTTTCTGGAAAATAGGGTAGTCGTCGCAATTCTGTGTAGCTCTGTGTATCCTGTGAGGGATACATGGAATAACAGACAGGAAAGCGCACTGTAGCCTGTAACACATGTCTCACACTTGTTCTACACATGCTATCTCCATGCCTGCTGCATGTACTGCCACGGAGTCTAGAGCTATTCAGTGGCATTGAGACTCTTTACAACACAGAGTGGGAGGCACAAGCACATAGCCCATACGATCTCTGCTTTTATGGGTTTTATGATCTAGGGGAGGGGAGGGAAAGTTAATGACAAAAGAATGAGGCAGTGGGTATGGTTCTAGTGTAGTGTTAAGGTATAGAGAATCATTTGAAGGATGGGTAAGATTTCAGTAAAATAAACTGGGAAACATGTGGGGGTCACAGACACTGTTGGAGATCCACCTGGATTTTCTTGGATTCCCCCACTGGCTCTTTGCTCCTCTCTCTCAGCCTCCATTTGCCTCCAAAGCCTGCACCTGTGTCTCTTCTTTGGAGGGCTGCCCTTGGCTCTCTGCACACTTGCAGACAGCTGGAAGTATCTGGGAGTTTACATCCCTGGGGCAGCCCTTCGTTGATGACTAATTAACATGGGAGTGTGCAAGCTCAACTCTCTTGCCTGGGGTTGGGACAAACTTGGAGGCATAATTTACACTTGAGAACTCCCCAGTGGGATTATGTGGAAGTTGCCCTCTCTGGGAGTCTGCCTGAAATCACACCCTTGTCTGGCTTCTTCTCCTTCACTGTCATGCTTCCCCCACTCTTCCTGGTTTCTCTTGGGCGCACTTCCTTAATAAATTACTTGCACACAGACTCTTGTCTCACAGTGCATTTCTGGGGAATGCAACCTAAGACACAGGGCATTCTGGGTGTGATGAACAGCCTAAGGAAGACAGTGAGTTTAGGAAGGTGGAAGGTGTGACTGGGGAACAACATGGTTTGTGGGTTGTGGCTGGAGACTGTGAATTTGACATTGAACCATGTCAAATTCATTCATTCATGAGAGACATTTTTGGGGCAATTCCTATGAGCTCAGTGCTGGTTTTAGTCCTTGGGATATATGAACGGAGAGGAAAAAAGATGAAATCCTTGCCCTGGTACAGCTTATATTCTAATAGGACAGAAAGAAAATAAAGAATAAACATAATAAGGAAGTCAATTTTATAAAAAGTGTGTTAGAGGATAAGAGATGCATGAGGAATATGGAGGTTTATTGATTTCATATAACTTTGGGGAGGATTCTGCCAATGAGTCATGGTAAGGTGATTTGTGGCTTGGGGCTCTGAATTGTTCTTTATCAGTGATCTTATTTTAACGGCCTAGAGTTTTAGGGTGCATATCATCAATGACTTATGGAGAACTATTTTAAAGTTGGGAAGAGTATTATTGTGTTATTTATGTGTTGTTGCATAACCAATTATTCCAAAATTCTGTAGCTTAAAAGAACTTTTATTGTCTCATGATTTTTGTGGGTGAGGGAATCTGGGTGAAACTTAGCTAGACTCTCTGGCTTGGTGTTTCTCACAGGCAGCAGCCAAGAGATTGGCTGGGGCTGCTGTCATTTCAAGGCTTGGCTGGTAGGGTAGCAGAGAATCAGCTCCCAAGCTCACTCACGTGTCTCTTTGTAGGTCTCTGTGGCTGTTGGCCATAAACATCCGTTCCTTGTCACATGGCTCTATCCATAGGGCTACTGACAACAGAGCAGCTTACATCCCCCAGAGTAAGGTCTCTAAGGCAGAGAAAGAAGGGGAGGGAGGGAGGGAGGGAGGGGGAGAGAGAGAGAGTGAAAGTCACAAGAGAGGGGAAGGAGCAAAGTGGAAGTTTTCTTGTGTTCTAATCTAGAACATAACATATTTTGCCACACACAGATAGAAGCGAGCAAGTCAGTAGGCGCAGTGCACACACAAAAGATAACCCAAGAGCCTGAATACTTACTAGGAGGCAGACATCGATGGGGACCATTCTGTAGGTGCCTACACAATGATACTTTGTTGATATTCTGAGCATTAGGGCATTCACTAGATCCTTGCTTTCTGAGAAACAGAGACCTGAAGTCAAGTGATCTCCAACATATCACTGTGATATGTGACCCTTGTACAAAAGTTTCCAAGCAAGTTATCACAATTCAAACTCTTAATCTTATAATATAATAAGACTTGATTGCAGAAACCTTATTTCATGCTTCAAAATATAATGTTTATCATATAGTTACGCTTTTGCATTTAAGTATGCAAAGCTGATTGCTCAACACAAAATTTACAAAATCGTAAGTTCCTTCTGGACATTCTGCAATGTGGGCTATGCTGTGTGTTGCTTCTCAAATCAGAGAATAATTAATTTAGAATAAAAGTGGGTTCTTTATTTCTTAATGAATATTGCCATTCTTCCTTGGGATCTCCTGTCCCAGTGTTTTACCGAGATCTGTTCTCTGCCTCCTCTGGATTGTTTTGATGATGAACTTGGTATGGGTGTTAGCATCAGGATTGGCTTTGGTCCCAGCGATTAGGTAGGGTTGTAAAAGGGTGAAGTTGGGTCATTTCCATAAAGGTATTATTTGTAATGAAAATGATTGTAAAAGGTAGGGGTTAAAAGATAAACCACTGAAAATCAGGGGTTCTTGAAATCCCAAAATCGTGCTTTGAAACTTACAAAGTTTTGATGGTGAATGCTACATTCTCAATAAAGTTGTTTAAAAAATACAGTTATCCCAACCTCATCACTGGAGCGACCTACCCTGAGCTAGTTATCTTTACTTTGGAAATTTCCTTCTTTTTCCCACATTTACACAGAAATAACTCCAAATTGTGGAGCAACTCTGAGGCACAGATTTTGGAAGGAAGAATTGAGATTGGGAACTATTTTCCAACCGAAACTTCCTCTTACTGAATACACATTTGGCACTGGTGACTGATCGAAGGGCCATGTAAACCAAAGTGAAATATCAGGAAGACAGGGCCACACCAAGTAAGAAGGCAGGGAGCATTTCTGAAGGAAGAATGTAAATTGCGGGTTTTTTTTTTAACTTTTATGAGAGGCCACCGGGATGGTCCGGGTACCGAAGTAGGCTGTGATGTTGTGAGAAATAACAATGGAGCTTGCAGGATGTCATAATACAAACATTGCCTCGAACAGGATGGAAGGCTGCCTCCCAGCCAGTCGGCCAGCTCCCTGCTCCCCTCCCTGCCCTGGGTCCTCACTGTCCTCTCCCCTTCCCCACACCTCTCCTCGGCCGCTTTCTTCACAGGATCCTGGTTGGGTCTGGATGGCCCCCAAACACCTCGTTGGACAATAAACACGCATGTCTGTGGTGGTCCTGTCAGGCCCTGCTCTTTGTAAAATAACCACTGACCCCCAGCCCTGGCTGGGATGGATTTCCCAGATGGCCCCGCATCTCTGCACTGACAGGCGCTGAGGTCTGCCTTACACTGTCTTTGTCCCATTATCGGAAGGTCTTTAAGAACCAGGAGGAACGCATCTCGGCGCTGCCCCTGGAATCAGTTACAAATCAAACACTGTGCTTACAAACACTTACGTTTTGAAAAGAACACTTTGCAGTGATTAAATGTTTATGTGTGGTACTCACTGGAAACTTTGATGATTTATTCAGATTTTATAACTTAGAGTAAAATAGAAATTGTTGTCCAGTATAAGATATATATAAATATAAATAAATATATAAGTATATAAATATAAAAATATATATATGTATGTATGTATATAAAAGAATTCTTTTCCCTGGAAATGGAGTGTCCAAGATGCTAGATGACAAAATGCATCTGTTTTGCTGTGTGTTTGCTTTTTTTTTTTTTTTTAATGGTCTCCATAAATCCAGGGAGCTCCTTCTTGGACCGCTAGCTTCTTTCAATAGAAGCATGTTTTCACTGGGATTTCCACGTTCATAATTATTCCTCTCATTTCTCTGCCGTGAGAAGACAAGCTGGTATTTCATTGCTTTGGGGAAGTTAATAATATGGTAGGCAAAACATCAGGAAAAATTATAATGAATGAAGCTATACAAATTTGGGGAAACACAGGCTGCTTTTCTAAAGTGTTCCCGTCATAAACCCTGGGAATTCCACTGTAGTCCCGAGCAAGTAATGCTTTAGCGCATAAACACTCAATTAATTAAATGTAATATGCTATATAAGTTTGAATGAGTTCTAAATACAGAAACGGTCAAATAATGGTGCTTGAAACCACTGGCTAAGAGGAGTTCCATGTCTTATTCTGAATTTCTTAACTGGAATGAGACCCTTCTGCAGGCCTCCTGAAAAGCACTACATGTGTCATTTGTAAATAGAGTATTATCGATAATCCTTACTTAGTACATGCTGACCAAGCCTCACACTCAAGCATAAAAAAAGCCAAACAAACAAAAAAACTTTCCTTGTCTTAAATTTCTGTCTCTCAGGATGTCTCCAGAGCAGTTGTTTGAAGAGTTCTGTTTTCTTCATTATTTCCAATTTCTGGAAGCATCGGTTTTATTATCCTCTTGCCCCTCTTATGTTTCTTGAACCATTTTTATATGGTGTTTAAGGGGACACATCTCACCTGACTGATACTCTGTAATCCCTAAATAACTACTTCTCAAATGTGACTCTGAAACTACTCCCAGGGGAGGACAAACCTTTTGAGAGGTGACAAGCCTTGTCTGACACTAGGCTCAGGGTGACCGCTATTGTGTGCGCTTTCATGACACCTCACGCCTGTCATTGCTCACTGTGCTTTATAAAAGTCAGTTCTTGGTGTATCTCTGCCTTCTTCATGCCTGTGACTGTATCTTTCCCATCTTTGTGGTCTTGCACTCTGATCCATCTTCTTGGTCTTCCGTGTGCATACGGTAATGTTCAATATATTGAACATTATTATATGTTTCAGGCATGCACTACATTCCTTCATTCAGCAAGAACTGTTCCAGGCCCTGGAGAGCTATGATGAACCAGACACAAAGGATCCTCTGGATCTTAGGGTCCAGTCTGTTTTTTATAGGTTGAGGTGAACTAAAATAATTTTATAAATAAAACAAAAAAATGTATTAAAGGAAAGCACTTGGAGATTTGCCATTCAACCCTTTCACTGTCTCACAAGGAGAAGTCGACCTGAGTAAAAATGGGTCTTATTTTTTAAATGTTTCTGATCTGACCAGACCCAGAACTCAGTTCTTTCCCAGAGTGTGTCCCCCAAACTCTGCTGCCTCTATTACTTTCTTCCAACTGTGCAGCAAACACTTATAAAAACTTTGAAACCATCGCTGAACTGATGAGAGAAAGATCAGGCCTCTTCTAGGAAAAATCGTTGGGCCACGTCTCTTCTTATAGAAACCAGAAAAATCAAATCCACTGATACAGAGACATTGCCTTAATCTTAAATTAAAAAAAAAATTATGGAAGGAATAGCTCTTAGTATGAAGCTTAATGCAGAACACTGGACAGAAGTTTTAGGACTACATTTTTCTGTGAAATACAATAAAGAAAGGAAGATTTGTAGTACTCAGTTTTTTTCTGCATTAAATACACCCCCCATCCCCACTCCACACACACCAAATCTCAGAGGCTGGAACAGCACACATTTCTTTCTTACATGTTGGTGACTATAGGTCGGCTGCCGTCCAGGAACCAGGACTGGGGACCTGCTCTTTTCATGGCAGAGAGACATGAGCAGACTAGAGCCTACAGAGAAGCATGCAATGGATTCGAAATCTTTTACAGACCAGAGGATGTATGGAGTCAGCCTGCAAATGACACAGCCAAGCCCAGTGTCCTTGAGGGTGGAGATGTGTACATCTATCCACCAGGACGGATAGAAGGAAAATAAAGTCCACTTGGCGAACCGAGTGTTTGTGAGCTGGATTGTTGTAACCCCTTGGCCCCTTCTGCTCTTTCCCTGCCCTGAATAGCTTCAGCCCTTTTTCCTCACAATGGACTCCTGAAAATACTCCCAATAGACAAGGATAGACATCTGAGGACGCAGGACTGGTCTCTCAGTCGTGGGGAGCTCAGTGTCCAGGCCTCTTGGGACATTTATCACACTCCATTGTGTTCTACTCATTTTGTTTCTTAAGACTGTAACATTGTATCCAGTATAATGGGGGCTCCTCAGAAATGCCTGAGATGTAGAGTATGGCTGAAACGTCTGTGATTTTGAGATGGCTTAAAAGTAGGAAATAGAAACAATGTCTATGGGTGATTTTAGCAGCCAAGACCCACATTTGTTAATTCTCTGCAGGGAGAAACAGTTTTCTGTGGGACCCTCTTCCTGAATGCCTCTTTTAGTACAGATACCAGCACTACCGAAGCAGAAATTTTCTTCACATTTATTTCTCTGGTATTAAGTTAATATCTAAATACCCTGAAGGCACTAATCATGCTGCCCTGTGCCAAGTAGGTCCCTTCATCGATTTTTAAAAACTAATTTGCATATGACAAAAACAAGGAAAAAGAGGGAAGCAGAGACTTTAGTAATGTGGGTAGAGGTATCTTCTGAAACACTTCTTGGCAGGAGGAGCTAAGACACAATGAGCTAACATTTCCAAGGCCAATTTCTCTTTAAAAAAAGGGGGAAGGGGGCACCTGGGTGGCTCAGTCGGTTAAGCGTCTGCCTTGGGCTCAGGTCATGGTTCCAGGGTCCTGGGATCGAGCCCCACATCGGGCTCCCTGCTCGGTGGGAAGCCTGCTTCTCCCTCTCCCACTCCCCTTGCTTGTATTCCCTCTCTCACTGTGTCTCTCTCTGTCAAATAAATAAAAATAAAATCTTAAAAAATGAGGGAAAAAAGGCAGAACAAAAGGATTGAGGAGAAAGAGGAGGGAAAGAAGGACAATATTGCATGGAAAAAGTCTGAGAATTTTTTAGTGACTGATCCTTGAGATGTGTGGTAGATATCATGTATGTCCCGATCATCCTAGTGATGTTGAATATGAAAACACAGGGATCCAGAGATCCATCTTCCTGGTTCTCTGACATTTAGAGACTCATTCCAGAAGTCTCCAGAATACACAATAAATCCTGTCTACTCTTGGCCCCATGCTCGAGTCACCGAATTCCCCGTCCTAACTCCTGCTGAGCGTCCCTGAAGACCAACCTCTATGAACTGACATTCTTCCTCAGGCCACAGATACTTGGCAGTTTAATGGGGTGCTGTCTGGAAGAAGAAAACCAGCAAGAGGGAAAGAATAAAGTAGGAGAAGGGTGGGAGGAAAAAAGAGGGGAGGAAAGGGATGGAGATGTTAATTTTGAATTCAGTGAAATGATGAAGTTCTAAATGATGTATACATATTGTGTATAGGGAGAGGGAGGGAGAGAAAGAAAGACAGAGAGACAGAAAGCGGGAAAGGAAGAATGTTACCGGCTCTTCCTCTGGCAACTCACCCTTCCCCAGATGTTAGGGCAATGAAAGGAAAGAGACTCCCATTTCTGGAAGGCTTCCTGCTTGCCAAGTACCCTGCTACATGTTTTGCATCTATGATCTTACTGAGTTTCTATTTTCTGATGTAAGTGTTCTGATCTCCTCCTAGAAGGGAACAAACTGGCTCAGGGCATGTGAGGGACCAGGCTGAGGGCTGGTGAATGGGTCAGATCCCCACTGCTGTGGGGCTTAAACCCAATTGCAAGTCAGTGTCCTGATTAAATAGACAGGATAAAATTATAAACCTCAAAGGCAGGGAGGAGACCCTAAGACTATCCTTGCTTGTTTCAAGGAGGCTCTGGGAGGAAATTGGGCCCTGAGACCTGAAGGACCACTATTAGAGCAAACCTGATTTAACAGAGCGGGTCTCAAGTATTTGGGGGAGATATTGATTAATGTTTTGAGAAGGTAACCTGTGCTCACATAGACTTGGCATATGCCGGGTTAATCTGCAGGACTTCTCAGAGCCTTTAATAAGCTAATGTGCACCTTGGCCCCCTAAAAGCCTGCAACCTGCAGGTCCCTTTCCTTACATCTTTTGAGACTACTTGTGCTCAGAACATATATTGCTTTGGAGTCCCTGACTTAGGTTCAGAGTGGGTGCTGAGTTGTCAAAACAGCTGCCCAGAGCTCCCGGCTCCTTCCTGAGCACTGTCCCCGCTCCCAGAATCCCTACACATAGTGTGTATGAGAGGCTCCAGGTTCATGCCACACAGCCATCAATTGTTTCAAGGGTGAGTGCCTGACCACTCTGAGCCACTCAGTGGGCTTCTCTAGGAATTGTAGAGTCAAACCTGAGACGAATATCTCTCTGGATGCCTGGAAGTGAGTGCAAGAAAGGAAGCAACTTCATGTGCATCCCACTGGCCAGAGGTGCAGATGCACAAGAAAGTCAGGGCAGTGAGGTGGGAACCCTCTGGAGCCCTCTGCACCATGCCGGCCCCAACATGGCTCACCTCCCGTTGCAATAACCCAGCTCCAGAATCCCATCAGGTACCTGACATCCTTCCACGGGATCCCTTTAGTGGTTTGAGCTGTTTTACTCAGGATTTCCGTTACATAAGTAACAAAGTAATACAAAGTAATTAAAATGAATACCCTGTAATCAAACAAAAATATATATAAAGGGTTTGAAATAAATGCAATGCCAGTTTTGCTTGCCTGGAAGGAATAATAAAACAAGGGAACAGGGATTTAGAACAGTAACGTGTGAGCGGGAGGGGAGAGAAAACAGTTAGCAAACCAGCGGTGAAGTTCTAAATGTTTATAACGGGAGAAGATGGTAGTTGCACCTACAGACTGAAAGATTCTGTGTGCTATCTGAAAACATTATCACATTTATTCATTCATAACCACATTCCTCCTTCTTCTTTTAACTGATTCACAAAGATCCATGTGAAGATATCATCTTCAGTGTTGTGGACACATACATGCGAATGACGTGGTCTCTGCCTGAAGAAGTCTCACCATCCACGTGTATAAGTAAGTAAAAATATGCAAATGTATGATGTGTGCTATTTTCTGCCTGTTTGCTTTCAGACCCATTCCACACCCTTCCCCTAAGCTATCACAGGGAGTGCATGGCCCAGCTCCCTTGTCAACTGGCCAGTGGAGACCCTTCCTGGAGATCGGACAGCAGGGAGAGAAGAAGGCCAGCCTCTCTGCCTTCCTCTCTGCTTCAAGAAGCGTCTCTTGCAGTAGTTAGAGCTGCCGTACTGTTCCAACTGCCTCAGGCAGTGCCCCTCAGAGTGGGTGTAGATCCTGGGCTCTGGTCACACAACCTCCACCATTTGACCCTCTGGCTCCAATGGGGAAAGTGGCTTCCTGTCTTTGCTGACCTCTGGAGGGCCTCACAGTCTCCTGAGTTTGCCCTTTTAGGTCTTCCAAAACTGTTCTCACTAGTTCCTTATATGAAATTACTACATTGTCCTCTCTGGCGTGGCCTTCCTGTCTTCTGAGTGGACCCACGCTGATACGCCATCTTCAGTAAGTGTCTTAGCAGAAGAAACCAGTGATGGGGGCAGGTCAGAAAAGTCTTCAGAGTGAAGGTGTCCATGAACCAGTCCTTGAGAATCTGATAGGCACTGAACACACAAAGAAAAAAAAAGGGCATTCTAAGAGAAACAATTGGGACTATATTTTGCCTTGCTTTTAGGGTTCATTGGGTAGAGTTGTTTATATAGGAGAGTTGTGGCCAGGCTGTGAGGGCCCATGCATATGATACACATCCAATTATAGTTTGGATATACTCTAGGTACAATGAGAGAGCCAAAATATCAGGGAAGCAGTGAAAGGTGAACTCAAGGGAAATAAACACATGTGTCTGACTGGAGGAAAGAGAACAGCCAAACACAGAAAAAACATATAAGTAAAAAGGACTTTAGGAGGCCAGAGTCAATAATATCCTCTTATGTTTGTTGCTCTGTTATTACTTTCGGAGTGTTTGCACATTATCATATGGGATGTGGCTGTTTCTTGTATTGATTTTTTTACTTTGCCAACATCCACTGATCCCATGGCCCATGTCAGGCTCTTTGCTAGGAGTGGGGCACATGGAGACAAAGAAGAGGGGCCCTTTCCCTAGCAGTGCTCCGAGCCTCCTGGGAGAGGCAGGAAGGGGAGGGCAATGAGGCGCAGCGCATCACCACACCGGAACATGACTGTGCTAGGGAACGGGGGTTGGATGGCCAAGCTTGCAGGGCAGTTTGAGAGGTATGCAGATGGAATCAGCAAACTGAGTGATGAGTCTGGGGCTAATGGAGAGGAAAGAATTAGGAATAAATTATCGGAGATTCAGATTGCCACACGCCAGGGAGGTAGGGTCATGGCAGCAATCCTGTGCCAGATGTGGATTAAAGTGATGAGTAACCCATGCTGCTGACAGATTAGGGTGGTCATTGAGCCACTGAGGCAAAGCGAGAAGTCAAACCAAGAATCAAAGCATCGAATGCTAGTTTTTTTGTTTGTTTGTTTGTTTGTTTTGTTTTTCATCTCATAGATTATTTGGGATGAAGAAGGGATGGAAACCCAAGGCCTTCATCTCTTATAAAAATGCACCTACTGTTTATATGTTGTTGGGGTAGAAAACTCATTCCATCACTAAATTATCATGTGGCTTGGAGCAAATTGCTTCTCAGCTTCAGGTCCTTCACCTCTAAACGGTGATGTTACTGGAGGAGACGCATAGTATCACTGCTCGCCGAGCGCTGGTGTTTGGGTCACTGAGATTTGGGAACAGAAAGGTAGGTGTTCCTGAAATGTTAATTTCCATTCATCACACACTTGGTCTTTTTCATACCTGATGTAAGGCTTCATATTTGAAAACGTCAAGGAAATTATTTTTGCCTTTGAGAAGATGCTCAGTGACTCTCCCGATGAGTGAGCCTATGAGGGAGAATTTCAATGGAAAATTCCTTATTGTGAATGAAAAACCCCAAAGGCCTTAGGGTGTGTCCCAGATACCCAGGCAGAGCTAGAAATTAAATACATTTTTAAAAATACTCAACTGACTCCTCAAACACTTGGAGGTATTTTCAGATATTTGGGGTTCTTCCATGTATAAAATATACAATGTTTTTGTAATACTGGTAATTTGGTGACAGATGCTGCTGACGTTCATATAATGGAGCATGTAAAAATGAGGAAGCAATTAAGGCATTTTTAGTTTCCTCTGAGGCTTGCAAAAATTGCTTAAATATAGCTATCCAAAACAACATACATTTTTTATCAAAGCCAAATTTAAATGTTATTTAATGCTCAACCTTTTGGCCAGGAATAGATGTCAAGTTTTTCTTTTTATTGTTATTTTTAATTTAAACAAATGTTGCCTTGGATCACTTTCTCTTTGGTAGAATGTTTGTGAGTCTCCGAGGAAATTCTGAGCATGTTTTTTTCTCACCATAGCATTTACAAAGGATACTGGCTTCTCTCGTGGAAGGGAATGCTGCAAATATCAAATGTACACCGTGCTAAATGGCGTGGTCATGTCGCACTTTCCTCTCCTTCATGTCTCTGCCATTTGGAATCCCATGCACCTCTCAAGGCCCAGCTCAATTTGCTTGCAATGGAAAGAGCTTAACTTTTGTTCCAGGGAGGGGGTGGGAGTGGGTGGGGGTTGTGAGGGTAGTAATAGTGATGCCCTTGGGCTCTAAACTCAGGCAAATTTTCTATTCGAATTTTTTGGGCTGGTTTCTTAAACTTGAGAGTCTCACTCTTTCCTTCCATCCAGTGGGAGTCCTAGGACTTCATATGGTGGCTGAGAGGAGAAGGAATGTAACAGATAGCTGCCACCCAACATCCATTCCCCCTCCCAGGAACAGCACCACAACTGTACTTTGGACATCTCCGGGAAGAGACTGTCAGTCAAGGTGACCTGCCTCTCCTGGCCAAGAAGTGGCCATGTGACCAAAGTGAGACCAATCAGAGCTTCTCTCCCTGGGAGTTGAGTCTTGAGGGGAGGGACACCAAGGCAGAAACTCTTAGAGCTCTTCCTGTTTACCAGGGTACCTTTAAGCCACCAGGACTCCCTACCTGGATCTCCGGAAACTGCCCTGGGTACTGCTCTTTGCGAAACCTAGTTCTCCTGTAGTTCTTCTTCCCCCTCTATTTCCAGTACTATTTTTTCTTGCACTATAAGTAATTGATTTCTGTTGCTTCTAGTCAAAGAACTGCCATAAATATTAGATCCTTCACATTTTTCATTCCTCCAACAAAATGTCTGTGTTTTTCTCCCATGAATAATCAAGGTTTCCTTCCTTCAGATAGTGTTGTTTGTATTGCTATTAATGATTCTTGACTCCTTGCGCCTTGTGGGGGCATTAGCCCGTGGCCCTGGTTCCTTCTTGGACCTTCTTTCTTGTGGGCAGGAAGTCTGTACAATCTCAGTACTCTGTGCGCCATGGAACATTTGCTTTGCTGACTTGCCCATCTGCACAGGTGTGTGGCCCTGCAGGAGAGCACATGTCCTTAAGGACTAGTTCCCCAGCAAAATGGCATCTGGGCCAAATGTCTGGGAATTCCTGCACTCCGCAGGCCCTCGGGCTGAGAAATCCCATGGTAAAGACAAATCAAATCAAAACAAAATGTTTTAAGTGTAGTATTTTCTCAATGAATTTGAACAAAGAAGTCACCCCCTACCATTAATAATATTTCTCTGGGTAGGCCTGCAGTGGATCAGTGGGGGAGAAAGTGTCTGCTGAGGACACATAGCCACAGCCGTGGCATTCTGTGGTCTTCTGGAACCAAGGGGCAAACCGGTGGTTTGGGGATCACTCCAGATTTCTCAGTAGAATCTAATTTGATTCATTAACATTCCATCTAAATATTTATTTTTTCTCAACAGATATTTATGGAATATCACTTTACTCAGTAACGAAACAACTACTTTGTAGTGGGCCCTACAACTGAGTCTTGGGATGTGAGGATGAATGCCATACAGTCTCTGCTCCCTAGCGGCCCACGCAAAGGGTGAGCCCAGTGCAACAGTGGTGATTTCAACAAAGTAGGGCAAGCGCTGGGATGTAGCAGACGTGAGGTGTTATGGGAATGCAGTGGGAGGCAGGGTGTACCCAGGTAGGGAAGGCTGGGGTGGGCATTGTGGATGTCACTACCTGAGCTGATTCTTGGGGGGTGGATGGGAGTCATTGTCTCTGGGAGTGATGATGTCATAGTCCCTGCTGACACGTACAAAGTGCTGATACCGAGGCAAGTCCTTTCTGTATGTTTTAAACTTAATCCTTACTCACATGGGGATGAGGGCAGAGAGAAAATAGAGTTAAGTATTTTCTCTTTCCTAACACCTCACACCCACCTCCTTGTGGACTTTACCCCATGATTTTGAGTATTTGTCTCCTTTTAGCAGAATGTGTGTGGTCTAAATAGATCACAGGGATGGTTCTTCAAAGAGCCACCCCTGCCTTCCCATCTGCACAGCATCAAGAGCACCACCTGGCCCCGGCAAGCCTTTCATAATGACTCGTTTCATTATTGTTGACCTTGTAAAAATTGGTCTAATCATGGTTACAGGCCCCCTGGTATCAGGATAGATCTTCCATATTTGAAGACTTTATCTTGATCAATATTTAGCTGCATTTCAGGCATCAACTGGGACTCCATAAATATTTGTTGAGTGAATCCAAGCTGAGATAAGGAAGTCTGAATGAGCCTTACATCCAGAGACCACAGGGCCTGGTCTCCAAAGCAGAGAGAAAAGGAGACTTTGGGGAATGATGGCATGAGAGCCCATGTGATGTCATCACAGAGTCCTTCCTGAGGCTGGGGCAGGCCTAACATAGCCTCTGTCAGGGGTGAGGATTTGGGGCCCAGTGTTAATGCTCAGCACCACCAATGGGGGTGTCTCTTCCATTTGAGGTTACCACCTGAAGTATCTTACTTCTATTAAACCTAAAGACTTGTACCCCTAGCGACTGTGGTTTTTCACTAGATTGCTTAATCAGGAAAACTGAGATTCAGAAAAACTAATTGACGTCCCTGAGCAAATGTTGGGATTTGAAGATTTGGAACAGGTCCTCTTTCCTGCTACAAATATGGATGCCATGCAGCTCTTACCCAACACATATTCTAGAATATTGTACCCGAAGAAGAAAAGAAAGAAACAGCTGAGGGCATGCTGTAGCACCTTGGCTTAGCCTGGAAAAACTTGGGAATGGATTCTACCTTTCTCATGCTGAACTCCTTTGACGTCATAGCAAGTTGGACATCAGGATGCTCAGCTCCTGAGTTCTGCAACTTAAAAAAAAAACAACATATTCTCTATTCCTCCACAGTGTTTCAAGTTTCTAACATACATAATGCACTACAGTCTTGGATTGTAATTACCAAGATAAATGACGAACATATTTAAAAAAAAATACATTCCCTGGCAGAGGCAACCTGACAGGCTGCTTTGGTCTGTTTCCATGTGTCCTCTATGAGGTGCGTTGGCAAGAGCCTCTGAAGAAATTTTCATCTCTTGAGCCCAGATCCTAATTCTCTGCAAAATGTCTTTACATTTTCCTTATGGAATTTTCACATGTTCCATATCTTCTTGGGTCAAAGAGGTCCAAGTTTAAAACCTAGGTTCGCACTTTCACCTAAGAGGTTGGTAGCCACCATAATCATTGTGTTCATTACCTTCTCCTTGTCCTTGGCTTCTCCCTGACCTGTTTTACCCATGATCATTTTCCTCATAGTTGATTGGTATTTAAAGCATAAGCAGACACACAGACACACCCTTAAAAATGTAGTGAACCTAGAAATTTTTAAGGACATCAAATTTAACATCTGGGTCCTAGAGTAGTAGTCCTGTGTTCTTGAGCATGAGGTCATGTTTATCCACCCCACCCACTGGGTGACCTGAGTGAAATTTACCCATAAACATTTGAGGTGACAAAGACAGATATTGAAACAAAGTGCTCCTGCTCCTTCCTCCACATTTCCCTCATAGCTTTTCCAAAGCCATAGAATCTAGGAAAGGTGCCGGGCTAGGAGTCAGGATCCGGAGCCCCCACCTCAGCCCATACGTTGCTACCTCAAGTGCTCTCTGGACCATGGCCAAGTCTTTTGATCTCCCTAACAGTTCCTTCAACTTTAAGATAGCCCTTGTCCTACCTGTTTCACAAGATGTAGCATTAAAATGCAAATTCTTTTGGGATATGTCAAATATTACACATTCACACTTATTTCACTTCAGTATGAGGAAATGATCATTTAAACTTCAGAGGTTTTGTTGTTTATCAAAACTGAAATTCTCACTTTCTTCTTCTTTTTTTTTTTAAGATTTTATTTTATTTATTTGACAGAGAGAGAAAGAGCACAAGCAGGGGGAGTGGCAGGCAGAGGGAGAGGGAGAAGCAGGCTCCCCACGGAGAAGGGAGCCTGATGTGGGGCTTGATCCCAGGACCCTGGAATCATGACCTGAGCTGAAGGCAGATGCTTAACCGACTGAGCCACCCATGCATCCCTCACTTCCTTCTTTTAATTGCATCCTCTCCACTGGTCAGAAAAAAAAAAGAAAAAAATTAGGTAGTGCAGCAGAGCCCTAATATGTTCGTGTACGGACAGCGACCTTTGATTAGGAAAAAGTAGATAAGCCAGAGCGTGCTGAGTAGGTAATAACATGGGGAACATTTTAGGTTTGACTTTTCTTTAAGTTAACTATGTTGCCTTTCCTCCATCCTTTTGATTAGTTTAGTGTTTGAATAGTCGATGTTCACAGACTTCAATATGTTCTTGACTTTACACAGTGCTTGAGCGAGTGGCCCTGGGGTGTTAGAGCTCCTTACAGAGTGCCCAGTTTGATTTGGCTAGTCTCCTGACTGGGAGAGTGTCTGCTTTATTGAGACGGTGACACGCCTCACTGAAGAGCAGTCTCGGTCAGTCAAATGCATATGAGCACAATGTATCATGCAATGCATAAGACCTCCAATGCAATTGTCTGCTTTTTGCTTAGAGTTGTCAAACTGTAATCTCCACTGGTGCTCGTCCAACAATAATCTCCTTTTGGAAAGAGCTCCTTTGATTGCAATTGGAATAATGGTGTGTGTTATGAGTTGAATTTTGTCTCCCCAAAATTCAGTCCTTTGAACCTCATGATGTGTGCCTATTTGGAGGTAGGGTTGTCACACAGGTAATCAGGTTAAAAAGAGGTCACTAGAGTGGAGGACCATAATCTAATATGACTGGTGTCCTTATAGCAAGGGGCAGTTTGGACACAGAGATACTCATAGAGGGAAGATGATTTAAAGAGACATAGGGGAAAGGTGGGTATCTACAGACAAAGGATGAGACTTGCTGCAGGTCCTTACCTCAGAGCCCTCAGAAGGGACCAGCACTCCTGACACCTTGATTTTGGACTTCTAGCCCCCAGAACTGTGAGATAAATTTCTGTCGTATAAACTGCCATGTGTGGTACTTCCTTACGGCAGTGGTTGCCAACTATTAGTGTTAATAGCAATGGTTAATTCTAGCTCTTATGTGTTGAGCGCCTACTACATTTCAGGTCTACCACATACATTGATGTCACTGTTGCCCAGAATAGTCAGTTAAGGTCTCCATCAGAGGAGAGCTTTACAAGTAAATAATGAAAAATAATAAGGAGCTAACTATTTGGATTATAGGGAGAAGAACATTCTTAGCAGGGGGAATAGTAAGTTCAAAGGCTTTAACAGGATATGGGGCTTGACATATTTTTAAAGAAATAGAAAGGCTAGCATGGCTAGGTTCACAGGCCTGAAGAGCAGACTGGTACCAGATAGATCAGGGAGATAAGCCAGTTCAAAGTCAGGTAGGGCCTTCTTAGCTGTTCTAGAATATAGCTGAGCTCACTGGTATCAGCTTATGTGTGGAGGACCTCTTCCTATAAGATATTTCTCATTATCAATCCATTTCTATAAAAGATTGTGCATAGATTTGGAGGAAATTTTACACTTTTTTAAAAAAACACTTATATCCAATACCTCAAGGACTTCTCTGCCCAGCCCTGTGCAGGTCAGAGGCAAGTGGAGCAAAGGTTCAGGAGGAAAGGGATGATTCTTATTTCAAATGAGAAAACCATGAAAACCAGAGCATTTAGACACACAGTTAGAGACCGAGTCAGGCCTAGAGGCCACAAATCCTGACCCTGAAATCAGTATGATTGTTGTTCCTCACACTTTGTGTAAATAAGTGCAACCCTGGGGGTTTAGAAGACAGTGGTCTGCACTGGAAATATCCAGCTATTAAAATCCTATGTATTTTCTGCGTAACTGTGACTTTGAACCAGCAAATCTTTCTGTTTTTCTACTGAACCCAATCTCTCTCTCCTCTAAAATCTACCTCTCCAGGGCATCACTTTATACTCTCCATGTGTACGTTCTTGTTTTCCCCACAACAGAGTAAACTGCACTCATTTTATGTCCTTCCATAGGGCAGGGCTTACTTATCTAGGTATTTAGCCAAGGAATTAATTTGAGTGCAAGAACTGAATAAAAGCATTAAAGACCACTTACAGATGTCTACCCAAAAGAAATGTCCATACATACATTGCTATAAATCAATGTCCACAGGGACTTTGTTTATAATAGCCCCCAAAGTAGAAACAACTTAATGCCCCTCAACTGGAGAATGGATAGACAAAATGTGGTCTACCACGTGAGGGAATCAGAAGGAATAACTACTGCTGCATGCTGCATTATGGATGAACTTCAAAAAATATGACGCTAAATGGAAGAAGCCAGACACAAGAGACCGCATGCTATATAATTCCATTTATATGAAGAGTCCAGAAAGGAAAATTTATAGAGACATAAAGTAGATTAGTGGTTGCCTGGGGCCAGGGGTAGGAATGAGGATTACTGTAAGTGGGCAGAAGGGATCTTACTGGAGGGATGACATGTTCTAAAACTGGTTTATGGTGATGACTGAACCACTTGGCAAATTAACTAAAAATCATTGAATTATACACATCAAGGGGTAGATTTTATGATATGTAAAATATACCTCAAAAAAGCTGTTAAAGAAAAAATAAAAATACTCTCCAAGACTACTGGAGGGTGGGATAGAGGCGAAGTTAGGACACAACTCTACCCCCTTTCCAACATCCTCACATCATATAAAGATGCCAATACAGCACTCCATAGTCTAGAGTTGAAAAAAATTACAGAACATCCTGCCAATTCATATGACCATCAGTTATACCTGAACTCAGGGTTACAAATTATGAATCAGTAGTCCTGTTTTATTTTGTCTGTGGTGGGATAACATTCATATTTTCCTTTCCTTTTATTTTTTAAAAATATTTATTTATTTATTTATTTGAGGGGGGGGGTGCGAAGGGGGAGCAGCAGAGGGAGAGAGAATCTCCAACAGACTCCCCGCTGAGCATGGAGTCCGACACGGCTCTCTCTCACAACCCTGAGATCATGACCTGATCTGAAATCAAGAGTTGGATGTTTAACTGACTGAGCCACCCAGGCACCCCACCATTCATATTTTCTTTTAATATAAAGAATAAAGACATCATACCACATCAAACTGAGTTGTGGTCTCCCTTCAGCTCTTTTTTCCTTAATTTTTTTACCTACATGTATGAATAGAAGAACAATTAATGAGTTCGGATAGCACTTTAAAAAAGAGAGATTAATTCTACCAACGAGAAGGGCCACTGGAGAAATGGCACTGGAGCTGGGTTTTTGCTCTAAATTTATTCTCTGAATGTTTTCGCAGAAAAGACTGTATGTAGTCGGCCCTCTCTAGAAATAGCTCATTAAGGCTTTTGCATAATGGATGGTGAAACAGTTTGCAAAGGAAAACATAATTAGTCACGCAATTGAATCCTTCAACCTGAATGACAGGACCATTTCCTAAAAAACAAGGCCATTCAAAATAGTACTAGGTGTGCCCTTTCCTAGCAGAAAGGAGCCTGGATCCTTTTACTGTAGTGCATTTCAACTATCCAAGGCAACATTCTCTTAGACTCCAAGAATTGCCCCCAAAATCTACAAACTGTATCATGTTAGGTTTTGAGCTATTTAGAAAAGGAAACACTTGCAGCCAACTGGAAGATACTATTCACTACTATCAGGTAGAGGCACTTATTATTCTTGGGAGTATCAGTGGGGATCTTTGCCACATTTTACCAGCCAACTTCCCTAGGACATTGAAGGGAAGCTCCGGGGAAGTGCCCGAGTCTCTGGCACACTTTGCCCTAGCCACTTTCATTTTCAGTATTAGGTGAAAATCTGTTAGTTATGAATATTTTCTGCCCAAGACAGGATTTTGGCTTTTTTTTTTTGCTGCAAATATATCTTGTGGTATCATAAGACCAACTACTTCGAAAATCGTTTAGAATAATCTTTTGGAGAATCGGACATTTACAAGTTATGTATATATTTCTACCCGGTGACTGGGTTGGGAAATGTGACATATTAATGATGAAATAACCCAAATGCAGCCAATATCAAAGAGATTTGAAGGTCACGGGAGGTAAGAGTTGGTAAGGGTTTTAGAGATCTAACTCCTTCATTTTGAGAAGAGGAACTTGAGGCATGGAGACGCTGATTGCTTTCCTAAGGTCCCACACACCATGTTAGCAGCAAAGCCAGGACTAAATTGAAATGGTCTGGATTTTCAGTCCACTGCTTTTCCCACCACACCAAGCACCATGCAGGCCAAATCTCCCCTGTTCTTCCGGTTCCATTTCCTCCAGGAGTTGTGACACTGCCTGCTAATAAAATCTATATACTCTTCGGTCCTTTTTATAAAGCTTCCATGTGAAATTTATTTTCATAAATTTCATCTCTGAAGGACAGAATTGATATTTTTGTTTGGCTGATGTTCCAGATGACAGAGGAGCCAGGAGGCGTCTGCAAAGAAGGCATGTGTACGGTCTCAAAATGTCAGGATGGTACGGGTGCTGTTTCCAAGGTGAGACAGGTCAGCGCCTTCGTTTCTTTTTTTGAAAGGTAAAACATGGGTTATTAATGGATCCAATGAAAACTTCTGAGCCATAAAATTAGCCACAAGTTTGGGAACAGGATCTTTACTCCTAAAACCACCCCAAATTGCTCCTTTCTAGATATATTCACTCAATAGCAACAAAGGGTTCACAGAGATTTGGGGAATCAGGTGGTACTCCTACAATGGTCCTTAAGCCATATCCCTCTTAAGAACATGACAAGGCAGCCACTCATTCATTCATTCATATATTTATTCAATGAAGATGTATTTAATGATGGGTATCAGTCAGATGTAGTGCAAAGGTTGAGTCACAGACACTTAAAACTGATAATAAAAGTAAACATTTTGCCCCTTGCCAAACCAGGTTGTTTTAAGGAGTCATTTCGACCATTTTCTCTATGAATTTCAGTGGTGGTTCTTTGGATTCAGTGCATAGCTCACCCGTGATTACAAGAATGCTTAATGTTTTTAAAGGAAAACTTAGAGAAATTGCCCAGATGAAGCTTGTTTTTATTTTTGCTTTACAAAACCTCTCCCAGTGCTGGCTAGGTTCCCACTGAAGCATCTGTTTCAGAAGCACCTTTTATTACAGCTTTTATTACTGAGCCACAGAGCTGAAATGGGAGCAGGTATCCCAGAGAGGGACCTGGGGGAGTGGTCACCTGGAGCTCTACTGATTGTGAGCATACTGATGACTAAGGCCGAGGCTCACATCTCAAGTCCTCCTCACCTAGAGTGCCAGGCCCTCCCCAAATGGTTGTTGAGTTGAATAGAATTGAGACAGGTAAAGATGGTTTCTGCAAGAGATTCCCTGATGTTGGTGCTCAGTAGAATTACCTATGATTTAGCAAGGCAGGAATTGGCCTGGAGCAACTATCTGGGGAAGGAGAACTTGCATATATTTCTAAAAGCATCGTAGAGATTTCTCTTTACAGAATATCTTGTTGGAAGAGATTTCACTTTCATTTCAACCTTTAAAAATACTTGTAATTTCCTACTATCATCAGAACAAATTATACAGAATAAATTAAGGGTCACCATGTATTATTTCAGATTTATTGTATAGGTATGGTGATAGAGTTTAGGGACACAATGGGGAGAGAAAACAATCTTGGTCTCTACCTATCTGGTCCTGACCTTGTGGAGTTTGGTGGAGGAGATTAACCTTATTCAGATAGTCACACAAGTAAATGGAGCACTGCAACTGTGGTATGTTCCCTAAGCAGAGTTTAGGTTGCTTAGGTTCTCTGAAAGAGGTAAGATGCTATAAACTGAGGATGAGGGGTTTGGCCTCCTTAAAACATATTTTTGCTGAATGTTCAACTTCTGATGCTCCATTGTATGGGTGCTGTGCACATAGCTGATCATTTCAAATTCTGGGTTAATTTCTTTTTTTTTTTTAAGATTTATTTATTTATGAGAGAGAGAGTGCATGGTGGGTGGAGGGGCGAGAGAGGATCTCAAGCAGATTCCCTGCTGAGCATGGAGTCCGATGTGGGGCTCCATCTCACCACCCTGAGATCACAACCTGAGCTGAACTCAAGAGTCAGAAGCTTATACTGCTATATATTAATTACTTTTATTTTTTAATTTTTTTATTATGTTCAGTTAGCCCGCATATATTAGACAAAGACAAAAGTTAATTTGGAGAAAGGGAAAGAAAGAAAGAAAATAACAATAAGCGTTCATTCTTCTAACGCTTTTGAACCAGACGAAATGGCATCCTTGCTGTATCTGTATCATGAATAAAAGTTTGACTTGAAAAAAAGAAAGAGTCAGATGCTTAACTGACTGAGCCACCCAGGCGCTCCTGGGTTAATTTCTACTCTCCAACCTATTGAAAACCGAAGTTGGGGAGAAAGCACATGGGCTCTGCCTCAAATGCCTATGAGTTCAAATTCTAGCTTCTTCACTCACTAGCTCTGTGCCCCTGAAGAGTTTATTTAACATTTATTTAGTTTTCTTTTTTTTTTAATTTCTAAAATAAGAATGATAATATCTAAGTTGCAAGGCTTTTGGGTAAAAAGAATGGATTTATAGACATGGAAGCATAGGGGGCCTCAGGGCAGGGTGGTTTATTTTTCTCACCTTTGTGCCTTAGTGTGGGTGGGCATTGATTGGGTTGAGCTGTGGTAATAAAACGTCTGTCAGTTATTGTTAAGTTGACCACTCTTCAACCTTTTATGTGCTCTATGTGGTTTGGGGTAGTTTAATTCAATTGGTCTTAATATTTCCACAGAACACCAGTGTTCCACAAGCTACATCAATAATGCCAAATAACACCCATCTTTTCCCAATGATCAGGGAAAGAATAAAAAGATGTATTTTTTTTTTTAATTTCAAGCTTTTACTTTATAAATTTTTCTTAAAATTTTTTGGACTTCTGCTTGTTAAAACAGCCTATCAAGGTTAACCAAAAATCTTTTTTCATGAATTTATGATCTGTTCAAAAAGACATTTCTGGGTACGTACAACACAGGAGCACTGTGCTGTGTTCCTGTCGATGCAAATTTACATCAGACTTGGGTCCTTCCCTTCTGGATTTGATAGTTAAGTGTGTGTGGGAGGAGTGAGAAGAGAATTTTTTGAAGTGACACGGACACTTGTGTTGAGTTTTAAATGTAAGGTCTAAGTTAGATGGATGAAGTGGGTGCCAGGCATGCAAGGTGAGAGCAGGCGGTGAGGGTGAACTACCCTCTTTAGTCACCGTGGTAGTTTGGTTGTAAACATGTAGTCATTTGTTGCTAATAAAATCATGGTATTATCAGCTTTTGGGACAGATTAAATAGACAATGGCATTCCTAAAGGAACCCTAGGAGATCAAGAGAGAAGCACAGGTTAAATAAAAATCTCATTTGTGATGTGCCTAATACTCTGACATTCTCTTTCAAAGTAGCACTTTTCTGCAGTATCTGAGGGCTGCCGTGATGCCACATGATGTCATCTCAATGTATTTTCCTTGGCTGTCTGTGTGCCTTTTGTTACGGGGAGCATATATAAGTTAATACAAAGATGTCTGTGATCTTCACTTTCTTGTGAATTCAAAATAATTAAAATAATTTTGAATTTAGTAATTCAAAATAAGATAAAACATATGGAAAGCCATGATAATGGCAGAATGCCAAAATTGGATAGAAAACAGAGGGGAGCTAGATTAGAATACATTCCAGGACAGGGTATAAACATGACACTTATAATGAAAATGCTTATTTGTAGTTACTCTGTCAGGCCTTATATCATTTGAGTCTCGCCTTAACTCCACGTGATGAGTACCAGTAGTCTTCTCCTTTTACAGAGGAGAAGTTGAAGCAGAGAGGTTAAGTGATTTACCCGAGGTGGCACAGCTAGCAAGTGGTGGATTTGAACCCAGGCAGCCAGGCTCCAAAGCCAATGCTCTTAATCCCTGTTTCTCTACAGTCTCATTGTATTTGAAAGTAATACTACTCTCAACTTTTCACAGCGTGAGTTTTTGTTAACTAATGTATTAACCTGGTCATTGGCTCAGCTTTCCCTGAACCCTGTTCCTGCGTCAGTCCCTGAGCTATATGCTGGAGTGGCCATCAAGGATGATATGTGCTCTATTCTCAAGAAGTTCATTCTGGTGAAAGATAATTCACAAGACATTTTTTTTTTTAACCTATGTTATGTTACTTGAGCTTCACAGATGATCTGAAGGTTGGTATCTATTTCCATTTTGCAGAGTAAGAAGCTGAAGAGGAGAAAGGGCATGTGACTTCCTTGGAACCCTCTCCAGCAGCTGGTAAGTGCCAGGATTTGAGTCCAAACCCTGGTTTTCTACCAGAAACCAATGTTCTTGGACAATTCCAACAAATAAACTGGTAGTTTGTTTGAGTAGCTGGGTGATCTTGGATAAATCACTGCCATTTTGGGATCTATTTTCCCCTCTATAAAATGACAGACTTAAAAACATGATTCAAGGTCTGTTTCTGTTCTGAATATGTTATAATTACAGTCCTAGAATGACTATTTATAATAGGACTATTGACAATTTAATTTTGAAATGTTTCATTAGTTTGTCAATTCAGTGCACTTTAGTAAAAAATCAATAGGAGTATCTACGTGAGAGATAAGAAGAGAGAAACGAGTAACTCTTACAAGGATCTCAGAGTCTCCCGGGACTGGGAAATGCAAACTAATTATACCTTGGGTCCAGGTTTGAGACCATATTTTGACTATTCCTAGAAACCAAAATCCTAGAGAAGAGCTAGTGAACTTCTAAGTGGGCTAGCCATGAGGGACCCCTGTGTCTTCTAGGGAAAAAATGTTCTTCCCAAGGAAAATTTTGGCTTGGGGACCCACCCCTGAAAGTCAGTGTCTAATGAATCCTGCTCATCAGTTTGTCCCTGGCCCATGTCTGAGTCCTGGGGAAGTAGGAGCTACCAGGAAGAAACTAAAGGAACATTTTGTCCTACTGCAGTGAAAACTCAGACGTTAAAGAGCAAGGTAACTCTGCTTTAGAACCTATGGTGAGAAGGCAACATAAATGGGAGTGTTCTGTGTAGTTCACATTTGCATAGAAGATATTTTAGTAGGCCTAAAAAATGGTATCTAAAAAGATATGTTTAAGTCTCAATTCCTGGAACCTGTGAATGTTACCTCATTTGGAAAAATGATTTTTGGAGATACAACATGAAGGATCTTGAGATGAAAAGATCCTCCTGGCTTATCTGGATGGGCCCTAAATCCAATGACAAGTGCTCTTATAAGGGGAGAAGCCACACACTGAGGAGTTGTTGTGGGGATGAAGCAGAGGCATAAGGCAATGAGGTCAAGATATACCAGCAGCCACCAGAAGCTAGGAGGTGCAGGGAAGCATTCTTCTCCCTCTAGAGTCTCCTGAGGGAGTGCAGCCTGTCAAGACCTTGATTTTTGGACTTACCTTCTAAAATGGTGAGAGAACAAATTCCTGTTCTTTCAAGCCACCCACTTCACAATAGTTCATTAGGGTGGCTATAGGAAACTAATATAGACATGGAAGCCCTGTGAGAATGGGGTGCCCAGAAGATGTGGGAGGACCCAGGAGAAGTGAAAGTGGTGCCCATTGGAGGACACTATGGTCACCAAAATGATGCTCGTCTGGTGGATTTCCCATGGTGACTGAAAATAAGAAACACGACTACATGGGGAGATGTGTTTATTTTTTATTTTTTTAAGAAAGACTGTGAATGTGACCTGAATTATACCTGGTATAATTCTATAATTATATCTGGTTAAAGCTAGGAAACCATGGATAATTTTTCTAGAACACAAAGCAAGGTGAATTCTGAACTGTGACCTAATAGAAGGGCACAGATAATGCAAAAGACTGTAGCAAATCACCCCCACATACTTAATATTATAATGTTTAACCTCTCACTGGCACAAAATTCTATGATCGGGTTCTACTTCATCTTTTTTTCATATTTTTTTAATTTAAATTCAGTTATCTAACTTATAGTACATCATTAGTTTCAGATGTACTGTTCAATAATTTATCAGTTGCATATAACATCCAGTGCTCATCTTATCATGTGTCTTCCTTAATCTACTTCATCTTATACTATGTCATCTGGTACATGTTTTCTAGGGTCTCTGAAGCTGGAGAGAGATGTGGAGGAGATACACTGACTCTCAACTTCCTTTAATCGATAATAATACACATTATTTTCAATTCTGATCTGTTGACAAGAACTAGTCAAATGAGCCCAAACTAACTACAAGGGAGGCTGAGAAATATACATGTTTGGAGAAACCATGTGTCTTGGGCAGCGTTAATGGTCTTTTCCATGTACAAGAATGAATTGTTAATCTTGATTCATTTAATTTTCCACTGAAAGAATTGGGCTCTTGGGCATACAGCGACCTGCATCAGTGATTACTTCTTGACCTAGTTGATTCAAATCTAAACTTTGTTTCATATTAAAGTTGAATTCATGGTTTTTCTGAGTTCTACAGGATAAAATTCTGATTTAAAGTGTCTAGTTTCTTAAATTCTGTTGTAATTAAGCAAGAAAGATCATCAATGAACCTTTCGATACAAAAAAACAAAATGAGAAAAATTCCAATAGCCTTAAGAGATTTTAGATAGAGTTTGTATTTGGGGTATCACTTGGGCAGTCTTGATCACATTTCACAGTGGAGGCACTTTTAGAAGAAAACAATATCATCAGGGCTTTTAAGAACGGCAGTGCTAGAAAAAATATGGCTTTTTCCTTAGTTGCAGCCCCTTCCACACAAAGCCTAAGGGTTGGTCTGGTGGAAATTGAGAAATGCAGGTTTTATGTCTATTACAAAGAAAAAGGAGGAAGGAATTAACATTTCTGCGTCACCTGTTGTTGGGCAGGACTGTGGCTAGGTGCTCTGCTTTTTTTTTTTTTTTTTTTTTTTTGAGAGAGAGAGAATGAGAGACAGAGAGCATGAGAGGGAGGAGGGTCAGAGGGAGAAGCAGACTCCCTGCCGAGCAGGGAGCCCGATGCAGGACTCGATCCCGGGACTCGATCCCGGGACTCGATCCCGGGACTCCAGGATCATGACCTGAGCCGAAGGCAGTCGCTTAACCAACTGAGCCACCCAGGCGCCCTAGGTGCTCTGCTTTTAATTATCTCATTGTGTGATCACACCAACCCCGCTGAGGACGTCATTCTCCCCAGTTACAGTGGAAGAAACTGAGGCATGGAGGTTTTAGATGACCAAGGTTGCACAGCTGGCAAGTAGAGGAGTGAGCCATCAAGCTGGGTCTCTGTTGGATTCTCTCCTTCTCTCCCTTAGCAGGTTGTCTGCCTTGTTAGAAAACCAATGCCTTGAACTTCATTGGCAGTGGGTGCTGTTGGGAGAGCAGGGTGGCTATTGTTTAAGCACTTCTAACTGCAAAAATGGAACTCAGATCATGAGCCACAGAAAAACCTATCCCCCTTTGGAGGGTCTTTTACAAATAAGCTATTTGTTTTTGTCAAGGACAGGTTTTGGTTTCATGGGATACGACTTTGTTTTCAACGACTCATTAAAGAAAGATGACTTACTGCCCTGTTTTCTAAATCTAGTCACAGACCACAATCATTTGCAGGAAATGGAATGTTTACTCGAGTTTATTATACAAGGCTCTGGATATGAGCTGTGGGATTTTTACACCTCATAGCAACGGTATTACAATTTATTTACAACTTCATGTTGGCAGCTGCACAAACTCTTATGAAAAAGGACAATCACACCTTGGGGACCAGTAATTATAGGCAAAGGTATAAATTGGGCAAAGCAGTGTAAGCATTTGGCACTTAAGTTGAAGAGAATAGAAATGGCTCTGGCAATTGGACAGAAAGCCAGTCTCTTGTTCGTTATGAGGCCATGAACTAATTAAACTGAACTTGTCAGAATGGACGGGTGAATACATTGAACTGGATTTTGGCACTGACTGGTCCCACGCTCATGAAAACCAAGTTGTTTTAGTGATGTCATCATTTGGAACTTCTAACTATGATATCACTTTTGACAGAATTAATGTGGAATTAATACCATATGTACAAGCATTAATAGGTATTGACTTTGAACACTCAGTGATCATTTGAGGTTTGTCTCCAAAGGAAAACTATGAAATAGGCCTTCCTAGCATCTCCCATTATCAAATATCAAACCCAGATTAGACAAGGATTTCAAGATGTTTATTAGAATTCCTCCAAGATAAATCCATAGATGTGTTTCTAAAAAATACTTGCACAGGGACATAGTTTAAAACATGTTTTATTTGTAGTAATATTGAGTTAGGGGAAGAGTGGATCTAAAATTAAATTCACAGTTAACTAAAAAGAAATTGCGCCGAGTTCTTTTTGTTTTTTTTTAATGAAACTTTTAGGTTTTAGTTACAATTAAAACTAAGACATGAGATGTTCTTACTCATCAAACTGGTGCTTATGGTTCCTAATTTTCCAGAGTAAATAAACTCTCTTCCTTTTCTCACCTATGCAGACACTGTCTTGGTGAAATTTATCTTGTTTATGTTCATCAAAACAGGTTCTTCTGAATCTTGGGGGTGAAGTGGGTGTAGTAGTTTTTATATGTATTTAATACCTTCTATGTTCTGGGCATTGTTTGGTACCTCTTCAGATTCCTTATAATTAATTCCTTACATTTGCATAGAAATGAAAATCCAGAAAGCGTTATTTTATCCTTGTAACACTACAAACTGTATGTATATGAGTTAACACCTAAGCAAAAAGACAGAAACTCGGGCGCCTGGGTGGCTCAGTCGTTAAGCGTCTGCCTTCAGCTCAGGTCATGATCCCAGGGTCCTGGGATCGAGCCCCACATCGGGCTCCCTGCTCGGTGGGAGGCCTGCTTCTCTCTCTCCCACTCCCCCTGCTTGTGTTCCTGCTCTCGCTGTCTCTCTCTCTGTTGGATGAATAAATAAAATCTTTAAAAAAAAAAAAAAAAAAAGAAACTCAAGACGGGACCCTAAATCAATGGGGAAGCTAGGGTTAAGCCAGGTATTCTTTTGGATAGCGTAATACAACTTCTTTAGCAGGATTCTCTGTGGGATACTTTTTATAGTTGGTCCCATCAATCCTCACAACAGTCGACTTCACAATTAAAGGGACCGAGGGTCTTGCTCAAGGTAACTGTCAGTTGAACTCACAATTGCCCTGTTCCAAAGGCTGTACTTTTTCTAATAGGTACCCTACCTGCCTAGTACTGTGCCTGATTGGAGATAAGAAGCAGATATATCAGATGTAGAAGAAGCAGGTCAACCTTGTGCTCAGGGTGTGAAGACAACATGGTGGACCAGGAACCCATGACAACAGTGTTGGCTTGGGCACGTGCTCATTACCTCCCCTTGGCAAATCCCACAGCCTCCTTTTGTATCTTCCTCCTTTGGGATGGCAACATTTGCTCTAGGGGTTCCTGTGAAGAGCTAAGCCAACACCGGTGAGTGCACAAAGTACTGTCGAAATGTTTGCTATTATTCTTTAGGGTTGTGATGTTTCTTGATGGGGGTAGGTCAATAGTCGTTATGCATATAAATGAATCATCTTAGAAAACATACTTGGTTTCTGAGAAAGTTTAACTACCCAGTGCAAACACAAAAGGAGCATCTTTTTCTTTTTTTTTTTTACGTAAAGATTAGAAAGAAGGTGGATGGTGGAACCCACATAGCCTAACAGCATGGCCTTGAGAATAAGGCTGTCCCACCAACTTTACCCGATCACCAGCAGGGGTTCCTTGGGCAAGACAATCAAACTCTTGAGGTGTAAGTTTCCAAAACACAAGAACAACAATACCTCTCTCTATGGGTTGCTGTGTTAGTTTCCCAGTGCCATAATAAAGTGCCATGAACTGGATGGGTTAGACAACAGAAATTTATTGTCTCATGTTTCTGGAAGCTTGAAGTCAAGATCAAGGTGTTGGCTGGGTTGCTTTCTTCTGACAGCTGTGAGGGAAAATCTGTTCCATGACTCTTCTAGCTTCTGGGGGCTTGCTGGCAATCCTTGGTATTCCTTGGCTTGTAGAAGCATCACCCCAATCTCTCCCTTCATGTTCACATAATGTTCTCCCTATGTGTGTGCATGTGTGTGTCTGTGTGTGTGTGTCCAAATTTCCTCTTTTTAAAAGGACATAGTCATATTGGATTGGGGCCCACCTTAATGACCTCATCTTAACTAATTATATCTGCAAGGGCCTTACACCCAAATAAAATCACATTCTGAGGTTCTGAGGGTTAGGGCTTCAACATATGAATTTGGGGGGTTGTGGACAATTCAACCCATAACAGTTGTTTTGTGGATAAAAAAATGAGATAATGCACGCAAAATGCCTAGTACATTTGACTCATGGCTGCTACCCTCTGCTAATAGAGCTTCACTCCTGTTGGTTAATGATGCTTTGGAGTTAGGGGGAGAATTTGAAATGTGGAATTGATCTCTTTATAGCTCTGCACAGGAACTTTATCACAAGGATTAGAAGCTGCATTTGTAGTTATTAATTACTGTTTTCTCACAGTTCTTTTGGACTTTTTCCTTGGTTTGTCGGTTTTTGAGGGAAGTCCAGCTCTACATACAGACCAATATGTCCTGCCCAGCCACCTGCTTTGGATTCAAGTCAACTCCCAGGGGTTTTGCAACAGATGTGTAAAATGTTCCAGGCTACCTTTTCATCATTTATATTAAAAAAAAAAAAAACTTAGATGAAAAGTTTGCCCCAATGCATTCTATACAAAGAGCACATTAGTGGCTCATTAGAAAGAGCAGGCTAAATTTCACAAAGAAGTTAATAAATGGATATAACAAAAAGTAACCATTTATGGGACACCTAATTTCAGGTAGGCATATCAACATATTGAGCTACTCGCACAATAACCCTGGAAAGTAGATACTATGGTTTCTGTTTTGTAAATGGGGAAACTGAATCTCAGATAAAATATACCACTGAAGGTAAACAGTTGGCAACTTGTTGAAGCAGACCTCATGGTCAGTGGCTCAGTGTGCTCATCCCATGGCCCAACAGAGGAAAGGATGGTATGAATGTCGGCAGGGTGGGTGAAGGGGTCCCTGTTGCCTGGGACTGCCCTCCTACCACTGTCACCTAGCATCTCTGAGTCTCCATTTTCCCATTGGAAAAATGGAGGCCAAACCATCATTTGCATGGGGGTTTATAAGGATTGGGGGTGAGAATCTACGACACAGGATTTGGCTCATGCATGAAGCCCAAAAACATTTTGTTGAAGAAATAAGACCACGAACAAGTAAGTGAGTAAGAAAATTCAAAGAAAGCCTGTTGAAGACTAAACATGAGTTTTTAAGCATATGTCAGGGAACATGATTGAGCATACATACTAGAATTAATTTTCTTTAACTTTCGAAGTTATTTAAAAGGCAGAACGTATTACAAAAGAAACCAATTCTGATTTGGAAGCACTTATTGAGCATTTTCTGTGGGTGAGGCAATGTTGTAAATGTAATTTATTCCCCACTGTGACCCCCTGAAGTCGATGTTATGTCCACCACCATTTACAGATGAGGCACAGAGAGGTTAAGTGATTTACCTGAGGTTACCCAGCTTGTGCGCATCACAAAGCCAGACTTTGAACCCAGGCAGGCTGGCTCCAGAGATGGCTCCCACCCACCATGTTCACCATCTCCCCTGTGGGAAGGTCCACACTCGTGAGAACAAGAAATCAAACTTACTCCCTTGGGTTTGCTTCTTATCAGCTTGTGTAACATTGAACAAGATGCTTAGATTCTCCAGGCCTCAGTTTCCTCTTCTATAAAGTGGAGATTATGATCTACCTGATGGGGCTGGAGTGAGGATTAATTGAGTTAATTCCTATTAAATGCTTAGAACGGTTCCTGGCACACAGTAGGTCCTCAAGGAATGTTAACCACCATATGGTAATTATGACCGTTGTGCGATGGGGGAGATTAAAGCCACGTCAGGACATTAGATAAAGACCGCTAGCATCATTTGCTGTTATAAGGCTTAGGATCTCTAGTAATATCCAAATATTTCAGCACCAGGACAGCCAGCTTGACTCAGTCTTAGAAATTGGTAACCTGAAAAATAGTTTTTTATAAAAAAACAAAGCTGGAGATTTCCCTCGTAAATCACTTATCTCTCCTTTAGGGACATATTTTCATTTGCTTTGTATGGTTTTACCCGACTGATTTTCTTTAAAGATGTTTTAAGTAATTTTACAATCATAAGCATATATTAACATTTACTACATTCCAGGCACTGTTCTAAGCATTTTGCATGTATTATTCTCTTATTTAATTCTTAAAGCAAGTCTGTGAAATAATATCTCCATTGAATGGATGAAGAAACTAAGGCACAGAAGGTTTAAATAACTTGCCAAAGGCACTTAGCTGGTAAATGGGAGCGCTAGGGTTTTGATCCCTAGAGGTCTAACCCAAGGACCTATTTATATAACCGTTCTGATTAAGTACTTCTGTAGCACTAAGATTCTTATTTGTCTAAATGAAAATAGCAAATGTATTTGTCTCATTTTATAAAACCCAAATTAATTCTATTTCTATGCTTGGGTTATTCAAATTATAATATCAATGGACTGGACATGCTACCCTCAAAGTATCTAGTATTTAGAAAACCAACTTATGAGAGTCTTCTTGGAAAAGAGACTGAAAGAGAGAGCATGAGAGAGATGTGAAGATGCTAGGCTGTTAGCTTTGGATATGAAGGAAGGGGCCATGAGCCAAAGAAAAAAGTTGCCTCAAGAAGCTGGACAAGGCAAGGAAATAGATTATTTTGTGGAGCCTCCAGAAGGAGGGCCGTCCTGTTGACCCATCTTGGATTTCAGTAAAATAAAAAAAGGAATTGCATTGTTTTAAACTCCTGAATTTGTGGTAATTTGTTACAGCAGCAAAAGGAAGCTCATATACTCTGATACGGCACCATCAGTGGTTTTGGTGCTAACTGTATGAATTCTCCACTTTTCTTCCCAACCTCCCACAAGGATTACTTCCTTTGCTCAGAGATAAAGGAGAATGAGACACCAATCCCACTCCTAGGCATACAGGGAAAAACAATGAAAATACATGTCTATACAAAAACTTGCACACACATACTTATAACAGCATTATTCATAATAACCAAAATGTGGAAACAACCTAAATGTACCTCAACTGATGAATGGATAAACAAAATATGTTATCTATGTAGAATGAGATATTATTCAGCAATCAAAAGGAACAAAGTATGAATAAAGGCTAAAAACATGGATGAATCTTCAAAACATTGCACTAAGTGAAGGAAGCCAATCCCACAAGACCACACTTGTGTGTTTCAGAATAAGCAAATCTGTGGAGACAAAAAGCATTTTAGTGGTTTCCAGAGGCTAGAGGTATGGAGTGGGACATGGCAAGTGATGGCTAAGGGGTGTGAAGCTTTTTTGTGGGGGCATGAAAATGTCCCAAACTTAGACGGTGGTGATGGCTGCATATACTAACAATCACTGGTGGGTTCGCTCTGAAAGAGTGAATTTTATAGCAGTGAGTAACATCTCAATAAAGATGTGAAGAAAAAAGATAAAGAAGACAGGTATTTATACTCTAAGTGGTAGGTACTCCCATGTTTTGTTTGATTGTTGTATTAGTGAGGGTTCTTCAAAGAAAAAGAACCAACAGGAGTTATATAAATATGTATCTCCTAAATACTTAACAAGTGTTTGTTCCTTTCCCTGGTACAGAACAAAGCAGTTTAAGCAAGTGATTTCCTCAAACACATGATTTTGGAGAGCCCAGTGCTGTAGTTAAGAAAAGACCATCCATATTCTATAAATACCGTTCCGGGTAGTTCTGACATGAGCTATACAGTTAAGTGCAAATTGCAGTGTGGAAAGATGATGCCTTGTTCAAATTAGGATAACCTCCAACTAGGTCTAGAATACATGAAAATCATGTAATCCAAGATTTTACTCACCTGAGGGAACAAAATATTTTTGCTGGCCCCAGTTCACCATCTTTCACACATTTTACAGTGTGTGGTATTTTAATCAATGTCAACCTGCTGCGACTTTCAGAGTAGAGGCTTTGGAAATGCCTAATATCTTTTTTCTTCCATTTGCCCTTCACGGCATTTGACTCTACAAGAAGATATATGCTCCTTTCTTCACTGTCTGCCACACAGTAAATTAAGCATTAATTGAAGAGGTTCTTGAAAATTGAGACCTGCACTTAATGCACACATACCCAAAAAACAAGGAAGGAAATTCTGATGTTTTAAAAAAAAGGTATGTCTATACATACTATGCAGGGACATGAAATTGATTATGAAAAGAACAGGGAGAATGATTTAGTTCTGAGTGCTGTGATAGAAGAACAGAGGGGATATATAGTTGTCAGGGCTCAGGGGAAAGAGGAGGGGGATGGAAGGTGCCTGTAGTGGCAGAAATTATCTAGGAGATCTTAGAGTTCCACTCCTGTTTTGAGCCTTCTTGTCAACCAAGTCATTGATAGTTCTGATCTTGGATCACCCACTGACCCTACTTCTCAAGTCCACCTTGTCTCAAAAGTGACCATCCAGCTGCTTGATCTGGAATTCTGCCCATCCTCATCTCCTCTGAGGACTAAGATTTGATTAGCGGGAATGCTTCTCCACTTCATATGTGTCCTACCATATAGAGAGCATCCATGAGAGTAACACTTCTGGCCTCTCATGTTGCCTCACTCAGCGGTTCCTGAGGGCTTTCCTGATTATTGAGTTATGAAGGAGAAACTGGACACGCATAGCCTGGTTCCATTCTCTCCCCCTTTCTCTCTTGGAAATCAGATTCCTACAGAGAAACCTTGCTCTCTCTGCTCCAAGCAGGACAGTGTTTGTAGCGATTTGCCTCCCATGCGGTGACCCAGCACAGCTTGTGGTGGGCTGTAGATGGCTGTGTAATTCTGGGGTTTATTGTGAGGAAGTCCAATTTCTCCTAGACCTAGTCTTTACCAGTAACAAAGATAATATTTTATTTCCCTTCTTCCGACATCTTTATTTTATGTATAGTTACTTCACACTGGGGTGGGAAAGAGACATCTTTCCTGGAGGGAAGTGCTGGAGGACATGTTCCCTACTCCCCTCTTATCTTTGATCTGGCTATTCTGGTCTCAGAATATTTATACCTCATAGTGTCCTTTCCCGGCACCTAGCTCTGCAAAATAGGATGATGTGCACACTTGAAAGAATCGTCTAATAGGCATGTGATCATGAACCTTTTGTTCATTTTAATTCATTTCTGTATTTTAAAGATGAGGATTTAAAGAGAAGACTTGTTCTCATAAAAATTTAAATTTGGAAGATATATACACTAATCCAGTTGGTTATTCTATGAATATGGATATTTATCAAGCATTTGCAACATGCCACAAATTGAGAATAGAAGGTTGTTCTGGTCTTCAAAGACCTGCTATTCGAAGGGGAACTATAGTCACCAAAGACATAGGTTGTAAGCTCAGTGATAGATATATGAAGAACATTCTATCAAAAATGGCTTGGTCAAGATGACATAATGAGGTGTTTTTGTTCCAGGGGAAAACACATTTAGCCTAAAGATATATGTTATATTCCACCATAAATCAGAGCAGCCTAATTGTTGAATTGTAAAATATGATCAGAACTGGATGATTGAAGATCTTCAAGTTAAGATTTTGTTTTATTGTTTTTTTTTTTTTTTGTATCCCCTCGGCCTAAAAGCATATCTGGCTTATAGTGGGTACTCAACATATATAATATCAACATAATATTATGTATTTTTAATTTATATATGTGTGTGTATATAAAACACATATATGTTTCATCAGTTCATCTTCCACCCATCCATCTATTCCACAAATATCTGAGATATCCTGAGAAGTGCTGAGTATATAGTTATTTTTTTAAAGATATATTTATTTATTTGAGAGAGAGAGAGTGTGTTCACTGGAGGTGGAGAGGCAGAGGAGAGGGAGAGAGAACATCTCAAGCAAACTTCCTGCTGAGTGCAGAGCCCGATGCAGGGCTCTATCTCATGACCCTGGGATCATGACCTGAGCTAAAACCAAGAGCTGGACACTCAACCGACTATGTTACCCAGGCATCCCTCTGAGTATATAGTTATAAATAAAAGTGACAATGTCTCGTCTGATGGAGTTTATATTCTATCAATGCTAGAATTCCAGAAATAATTTTATTGAAATGCATGCACGTTTTAACGCACATCTACTGAATGCTTGTTGTTATAAATCACATACAATATACTTAAATGCATAAATATCACTTATTGTTTATGTGCTTGTTACCTCCCATAAGATATTCACATCCCTCTTGTAAACCTTTATTTTTATTTCCAATTTCTTTGACATAGGGGTTCCTATACAAGGGGAAGAATAAAAGCAGCCTACTGAAGGTCATTCTCTAGTCCTGGGCCCTAACTAAGGGAATCCCAAGTTAAAAGTTTTTTGAAGAAGGTTCTGGAAGCATATTTAACATTTCTGAAGAATAAATTAATTTTCAATAGCAAAATATAAATAAATACATTTCATTTTATTGTTTATATTGTTCAGAGTAAGAGTCAATAGTAATTATCACAAAAGAGCTAACTCCCTTACACTGAGTTGAATCTCTGGATGATAATTGCTGGAGTAGGAGGATCATGTCTCTGGACAATTTCTCTCCCATCCTTGAGGCTTTGGTCTTCAGTAACAGCATAAGCTGATGAGGACATATTCTTGCACAGGCTACAATGATTTCTAAGGGATGACTCTGATCTTCCCTCCATGATAAGCCTCACGAAGAAGCTTCCACATTTGCCACCCTCCCCCCACCCCCCACCTCCAAACCCAGCCCTAGATGCAGCTCTTTGCCTGAAGTCTTCCTACTGAGCCACCTCCCAGGGTGTAAGCCTTAGACCAGTAGAGCTGGTCAAGGTTAGTTCTAGGATGTTTATCTTTTTTGTCCTCTGGGGATCACCAGAGGATGAACACTTTTCTTCTAAATCCCTCCAAACAAAATGGGTTGTTACAACTAGCTGCTTCTAGACAATGTCGTCTCTTAAATTCACCTCTCTGAGAAAAGCCACCCTTAGAGATGTCAAGGTGCATGACGTATTCTGAGAGATGAGATGATGGATAAAGTGGTGTCAGGGAGGGGATTGGAAGGAAGGGAACTGGAGTGGAGATAGTAGGGTTAGTGTTGGCTCAGGGTAGGGACAAGCCTTTATGAGAGACAGGAGGAAAGATGGAGGACAGATAAGATAGAGAAATTGAGACAGACAAGTTAGAGATTACTTTTTCCTGTAGTTTAAAGAAATTACAAAGGACTTAGACTCAGATCGTATCATCTGCTAAAATAATGCTGTGTAACAAATTTCCTCAAAGCTCAATGGTATATGACAACAAATATTTATTTCTAGCTTCTCAGCGAGGATCAGATCATCTAGGGAGGGCTTGGCAGGGTTTGTCTGGGATCACTCATAAGTCTACAGTTTTTTGGGGCTTGCTTATGTGTCTGTATGTTGGCTCGTCTTCACCTGTGCCTCATTCTCTCCTGGGGCTGGGGGGCAAGCCTGGGCATGGCTTTTGCATGGCTATGGCAGAAGGCAAGAGAAACAACCCCAATAGCACGTAAGTTTTTTGAGCCTGCTTGTATCATATGCACCAATATCACATTGTTCCAAAAAAAGGCCCAAATAAGACCATAGTGGGACGTACTATGAAGTTACATAGTACAGATTTGGGAGTGGGGAGAACTGGAATCACTATACTATTCTGCCAAAAGATGGTTTACCCTTACTTAAGCTCTACCTCCTCCAAAACATCCTAGTAATTTGACACCTAAAAAATATAGTAATGTAACCACAGTGATATTAATTCTTAGGACCTAAAAACTCAGAATAATCTTTTAGCCTCTAATCACACAGCCCAGCAGAGTGCTATATTTAAAGGGGACTTTAGAGCCTATTTATTTCCATCTGTTTATGTTACAGATGGGGAAGCTGAAGACAAGAGAAATGGTTGGTGGAAAAGCTGGTATTAGAATGAGAATTCCAGTCCATTAAACTTTCCACTTGATTTTGGACTGTATGCAGCTCTGTAATGGCTGAAAGAATTAAGACCCCATTATACAGATTGTTAACTAAGGGATGAGGTTACATCCTTGTGGTCAGATAGCAATGTGGGGTCTCTCCGTTTTATTTGACCATTTGTACATTCCATTCTCCTTCTCCCATTATAGGGCACTCAGCTAATTTTGAAAGAGGAAGAAATGAATGTTCACTTGGAAGCCACGATGCTGTGAAATTGAGGCATGATATAGAACTTACAAATTAGATATTAGCTTGTAACATGATCTGGCCATGAGGAAAGCCAGCCCTGCTGGGGCCAGCCTGTGTGAGGAGTCAAGCTTCAGGAAGGGGAATAATTCCCCTTTATATGGCACTGGTGAGACTGCACCTGGAAAACAGGCCCCTGTTCCAAGCCTCGGTACCCAGGCCATGTGGATGGGGAGAAGGAAACCGTATGATTCATTCGTAGCTGGAGGAAATGACCTGGGGGGGAGAGATTAAAGAGCTTAATAGGCTTGACTTCCTCCTCCAGCCAGGGACCCCTGACAGCTGAGAGGCCCACTGGCGGGCCCATAGTACTGAGGTCTTTGGGTCCTTGAAGTAGGAGGTCCTCCAACATCTGGCTCTGTTGTCCCAGTCCTATTGCATGTCCTCTGCCCCCTCCTCTTGATGCTTCTTTTTCCTCTCTGGACTCTTAGCTTTTCAGATTTTCCGAAGTCTTTCCTGCCTTTGGCTTTTTGTATCTGTACCTCCTTCTGCCTAGCAGCTGCTTCTTGCCACCACTTTCAGATATCAGCCATGATGTCATTCTTCAGGAGCATTTCCTGGACTCCTGGCATCAGGGGACCTTCTGTTATCTGCTCTGCACCCAGAAAACGGGCTCATCTCGTTTCACCTTGAGTGGCTAGCTCAGTGCGCCTCTTGATGGCACCAGAAGCTGTGTCCTTTTTTATCCAGGGTTCTAGTATTGCCCTGGCTTGTTGCAGGGGTGATAACTGTCTGCCAAGGGAATGGATGAAGAGCACCAGCAGTTGTGTGCATTGGCAGTGCATCGAGTCTGTGTGCCTCTGCTTGGGTTGTACCACCTGCTCTGGATGCTCTGCTGATTTTCTTGACCTGTCCAGATGCAGCAAGCACGGCCCTGGACCACGAGACAGAATATGTGATTCCAGTTCTACCTCTCCTGCTTTTCAGCCAGATGATTGGAGGCAAATCACTGACCCTCCCCAAGACTTGGCATCATAGTATGTAAAATAGAGAAAGTAATGCCTTTTCATCAGGGATGTTGTGAGGATTAAATGCAAAATCCCTTTATAACCATTGCATGTTCATAAATACAAGGGCAGCATCTCCTTTAGTCAAATGTTTGTTCCTCACCATCATGTCATGATTGCCCCGAGCATTTGGTTCCTCTCTTGGGATACAGGATAATCATATCTGTTTGGTATCCAGAGCCCCAGTGGGGGTGGGTGTGGGGAAGGAAACGGGGCAAATGGAACACAGTAGTGAGGGTGTGGGCAGCATAGGCAGGGGGAGTCACACCCTCCCACGAAGCTCTACACCACCCCTTCCATCATGGTGGCACTGAGCTAGGCAGGGGGGCTCCTCCTCACTGGACTCACACGACCACTATGATGTGGAGATCCCTGTGTATTCAGGGATGTGGGGTGAGTAAATGCACTGAATTGAACTTGAATTGCATCTCTTCAGTGGGACATATGGGGGCCGGGAGGTCTCAGCATCAGCACCTTTCATCACTGTTGCAGCTGCTGGTTACTCACATGCCTGGTAACCGCCCCCCTGTCCCCCAGGTGCCAGAGCCTTGCACATAGTAACTGTTGTCTGTACTTGGCAAGAAGAAAGAAACAAGTGCCATTTAAAACAAAAACTGATTCTAGCCTCATTCTGTCCCCTCAGGGAGTGTTCAAATTAATTCAAGTTCAGGAATATAGTTATTTTACTTAGGAAAGCACACTGATGGGTAGGCCAGGCTGAGAAAGAGACCTGTGCACGCGCCCTGAATCAAGGGATGTGGCTGTGAGTGCAGATGCTGAATAACGCGGCTACAGACTAAAAGCTGGTGCCTCTCCTAGGCAGCTGGGCACTTGAGTCGCTCCGTCTATAGTTTCCTTATCTATGATTTGGGGATGGGACCTGTACCCACTCAGTGAGTTCTTGTGGAGATTGACTGGGGTAAATACCCGGCATGCGGTGACTGAGCAATAGATGGCAGGTTTTTTTTTTTTTTTTAATTATGATTGATCTTAATTATTCATGGATTCTGTATTTGTACATTGACCTATTGCTAAAATTTATCGTAGCATCTGAATCCATGTTCACGGTGCTTTCATTGTCATTGTGAACAATGCCACACACATTTTGCTTTGAGATGAAGCAAGGTGCTCTTGCTGTAAACGAGCTTCTTTTTTAGTCTCTACTTAGTGCTCTGTTTTTTATTCTTGTGCTTTTCCTTGGTGCTGTTTTAGATGTTTAAATGGCCCCCAAGCCTAGTGCTGAAGTGCTGTTTTGTGTCCCCAAGTGCAAGGAGACTGTGCTGTGGCTTACAGAGAAAATACATCTGTTAGTTTAGCTTTGCTCAGAAGGGAGTAATAGTGTTGTCGGCTGTGAATTCAATGTTAATGAGTTAATATGTATTCAGTAAGATGTCTTTAATCACAGACACATAGTGAACAAGTTTATGTATTGATTGGCTGATAAAAATTTTTTGGCCAGAGGTTTGTAAAAACCTAACCCTAAATTTCTCCTGGGAGCCGTGGCTCAGTATTCAGTAATTCAGTCTTTGTGGTGATTTTATGGAGCATAGCTACTGCAAATAGTGAGAATCTACTGTACTTTCACATGCATCCTCCCAAGAAAAGGATGGAGTGGTTTGGAAGTGGTTTGGAAGATCCAGGAATATGTAGCAATGATAGCTCTCTTTGTCTCTCTCTCAATATGTATGTATGTATGTATTGCAAGAACTGATGAGAGCCCACAGAGGAATGCAGACTGAACATTCTCACTGGCTGGGAATGGCGCATCCTTCCAGGAAAGTATCTTTACCTTGGTGAAACAGAGATCGGTGACTTCTGACCAGCTGTGGTTCCTCCCAGGCCCCACCTGTGGTCAGAAATCAACCCAATTATGTGCTCTGGTAAGCGCTGTGAATTGTGCAAGACTGTTGAATCTCAGATCTGTACCTCTGAAACAAATAATGCAATATATGTTAAGAAAAAAAAAAAAGAAGAAGAAGAAGGTAGCAGGAGGGGAAGAATGAAGTGGGGGAAATCGGAAGGATAGACGAACCATGACAGACGATGGACTCTGAAAAACAAACAGGGTTCTAGAGGGGAGGGGGGTGGGGGGATGGGTTAGCCTGGTGGTGGGTATTGAGGAGGGCACATTCTGCATGGAGCACTGGGTGTTACGCACAAACAATGAATCATGGAACACTTCATCTAAAACTAATGATGTAATGTATGGGGATTAACATAAGAATTAAAAAAAAAAAGAGAGAAGTAAAAAAAAAAAATTTTGGCATCATGAAAAAAAAAAAAAAAAAAGAAATCAACCCATTTCTCCTGGGAAGAAAATGTACCAAGTAGTTTTGTGATTAATACTGTTCTGATATTCTGCTGCTTTTCTGCTATTAATGTAGCTTGGTCCACACTCATAGGTTGTGATACAGAATTAGAGAAATGAAAGCAGGTTTCCCATGTATGCTCTTAAGTTGGCTTTAGCACCTAAGAGCACCATAGCACCATAAATGTATTCATGCTAATAATTCATCACTTCCAATTGGATGGACTAAGGAAAACACTGACTCAGTTCCTTCGCTCAGACAGAACAGACCTACTTGTTCTTCTTCCCCCTTACCCCTGTGCCCATCCCAGCCTGTACTTCATTTATCCATCCCTTCTACCTCTGCGGAGCATTTACTACATAGAAGCTGCTCTTCCTACCTTATGGCAACAATCGTGTTCAGCACACTTATTTTCTCTTGGGTCTGCTAGAAGTTCTCTCTTCATCTTCACCCATTCTGAATTCTTCCTCTGTCCTCTCACTTAAAAACTATTTGAGAAGTGTCTATAATGATCAGGGAGAGGGGTGTTCTGGAATAAAATGTCAGTGATGACAATTTTTGCGATAAAGTAATTCATAGTCTAGTGAGTTTGCATCTTATTCCTTCCAACTGTACCTTAATCTTTGTGCTTTATTGTTTTTTTAAAAGACTTATTTATTTATTCTAGGGAGGAGGGGGAAAGAATCTTCAAGCAGACCCCCCCCTCCCTCCCGCTGAGTGCAGAGCCCAACACGGGCTTGATTCCACTACCCTGAGATCATGACCTGAGCCAAAACCGAGAGTCGGACGCTCAACTGACTGAGCCACCCAGGCGCCCCATGCTTTATTCCTAAGTCTGCATCTTGGTGTGTGAGGATCGCCTGACTTGTGCCGTTATTTCTCATCTCATTCCCTTTACTCTTTGCATAGGCAATTTCATCTCAAGTCCATGGCTGGCGCTATCAGCATTTTAATCACCACCAGTTATACCCCTTGCATCCTGACCTCTCTGTCTTTGCCAAGGTCTGGACATGTGTGTACACCTCTCTTGTGCATTTTTCCTTGGATAAGACCAACAAATTACCTCATGCTGTGCCATGCATGAGGAGGGGACTTAGGAAGGAACCTATTAACTGACAAACCAAATTCATGATATATAACTTTAAGGAACTGTAGGAAATGTACCAATTGAAAAACTCTGGTGTTTTCCATAAAATATTTCAGTAATGTAAGCACTTGAGAAGACATTGGAAAACATGAATTAAAATGAGATTTTTATGATGAGCGATAGAACCATTGCTGCTGTTTTGGTTTTATTAAATGTGATTACTCTAAGTCAAAGAAGTGGATACATTTGAAAACAAACAAAAACTTTGAACACAAAATTCCTTCCAAAATAAAAATGCAAGTTTCAAAGTGAGTACACTAAAGCCCTCCATTGTGTGTCAGTGTATTTCTGTAATCCCACTCTCAGAGAGTTTAAAATAAATGCTCTTGTTTGATCTAAAGATGTAAAATAAATGGCTCAACAAGTTTCAACTGAAATCCTCATCCACTCCTACTCCTGCCATCCTCATACACACCTGTTCTGCCCACTCATAGTTTTGGTTGGTGGCACCATAAAAGTAATATGTGCACATTCTTTGAAAAGTCGAATGCCAATAGTAAGTAAAAAATTAACATCATCCCCCATTCCTACCTTCCTTCCAGAGTCTAACTCCTTAGTAGGATTATTTATGTTTATATTTCTTCTAATTGTTACTGAAGTAATGTTAACCAATTTACTTACATATTTTTCTGTTGACCCTTTGTGGTGAATATTAGACCATCAGATCACATACAGTACTCCCCAGTTGTACTAAATGTTATATTTAAAACTGTGTTTCTTTTCACCAAATCAGGAGAGGATTTCTTGATCCTCCACCATTTATAATGAGAAAATTAGAGCCCCAACATGCTCTTGACCTCCCTCCCTGCCTCCTTGAATCCCCCAAGTGCTGTCAGTTGTACAATTACTTACCCAATATCAGTGTTTTAACACTTGTATTTTGTTTTATGATTATATATATTTTTAAATTTTATTATGTTATGTTAGTCACCATACAATACATCATTGGCTTTTGATGTGGTGATCCACGATCCATTGTTTTCGTATAACACCCAGTGCTCCATGCAGTACGTGCCCTCCTTAATATATCTGTTCTTTTCCTAAAATCGATTCTAAAAATTTGAAAGCAATATTTTACAGGATTATGATGATGTCAATGTAATAGCAGCCACCGTGCCATAGAACCAAGTGGTTCTGAACTCAGAGTGAAGGAAATGTGATTCTATGTCATTTAGGACTGGCAGAGGATGCTTCCAAAGTCAGGTTCAAATAGACTCTTTTTTCCATTCTAATTGCTCAGAATCATGCTACATTTTAGCGTACTTTATACTTAAACCATAAATATTACATATCCTTTATTTTTTCTTGGTGTTTCTAATTGCTATCTTTTACTTGCTGATAGAAGAACCATCCACTTTGTTTACCATGTCCACAGAATTTCTTGGCTTTTTAACTGTATTCTTTATTAAAGTCTACTTTTTCTTAAAGATAAAACTATCGAAGTGCTCTGAATTCTGTTCAAATTTGGACTTAGTGCTTTATAAGCCTGCCGCAGAGTTACTTTTCCAGAATTTCTCCCATTATATCTTGTATTAATCAGGCTTGGTTTAAGGCTATAATATCTCCAAATTTCAGAGGCTTAACGTCTATTCCTCACTCACATTCCAGTCCAACTAGGAAGAGAAGGCAGTTCTGTTTCAGGCAGATTTTCGGGAAACAGACATTGCCCTCACGTGTTTCACCATCTTACAGATCTTGATCTCCTCTTCAGTCAGCCAGTGGCCAGGTAGGTTGGCTATGGGGAAGGCATGTGTGCTTCTAATCTCTTTGTGCTACAGAGGTAGCATGCATGACTTCTGATCATATTCCACTGACAGGAACAGTAAGATGGCCTGCGTGGATGGAGGAATGCCAGGAAATGGATCCACTGTTTGCCTAGGGAGAGGTGGAGAACTCAGCCTCTAAAGACACTCTTGAGTTAATCCCACAGGTTCCTCTTTTTGTATCATCTTTTTCTTTGTTGGAATATATAATCAAGTTTGTTTGTTTGTTTTTAACCTCAGAAACCTGCAGAAGACAAATGTTCGGATTCCTTTCATGTTTAGAAATTTCTTTATTTTACTCTCACACTTAATGAGACTTATGACTAGATATGGAATTCTGAGTACAAAATAACACGTCCCATTGCCCTGCTATCCTGCAGCATTAAAAAAAAAATTCTTCATGTTCTCTCTTCTCTTTTTCTAGAAATCTTTTGGGTGAAGGATGATCCTTCTGGGTTGATCCTTTAAGATTTTACTTTATCTTATATTATTTTTCTTTGTTTCTGTTTTGTGATTTCTTCAGACCATATTATTAAATTAAAAAAAAAAAAACAAAATTCAGCCATCATATTTTAAATTTCCATGAATACTTTCTTGTCTCCTGATCAATTCTTTTATGTCAACTTATGCTTATCTTATTGATGTGATCTTTTCTCAGCTATCTCTGGGAATCCTCATTAGGATTATTTTAAATGTTCTCATATTCTATGGATTATCTCTGTTCCAGTATCCTTTTGTTTATCTTGATTTTTCTATTTTGTGCTCTTTTTTTTCCCCTCACGTGGTTGGAAACCTTTAGTTGTTAAAATTAAGTAGCTGAAGGGGGTTTTCTTTATGGTTAGATCTGTTTCTCTGATTCAAGTGTCATACAAGTCTGTGTTTAAGAGAAGTATTATTTTAATACTCTGGAGAACTAACACACCAGAAATCCTAAACTTTTCTAGAAACATCTGTCCATTCTCTCAGAAAGCAAAGCTCATCCTATTTAGTATCTGTGGTTGCAGAATAATGGTCTCCCATTGCTATGTGCTTACTAATCCCTGGACCCGGTGAACATGTTATGTTACATTGGGCAAGGGGACATTAAGGTAGCAGATGGAACAAAGGTTACTGATCTGTTGAGTCTGAGATGGGGAAATTATCTTGGAGTATCCAGGTGGGCCTAATGTAACCACGAAGATCTTTCTAAGTGCAAGAGGGAAGCGGGGTATGTGGGTGGTATCTGGCAGCTGGGAAAGGCTAGAAAATTGATTCTCCCCTGTAGTCTCCAGAAGGAACACGTTGTTGCTGACACTCTAACTTTAGCTTAGTTAGACCTCTCTTGGATTTTTGATCTCCAAAACTGTATGATAATAAATTTGTGTTGTTTTAAGCCGCCAAGGTTGTGGTAATTTGTTACAGCAGCACTAGGAAACTGACAGAGTCTCATATTGATGCTTGACGCAGGTGGTTGTTCTCTCCTTCCTAAAAACACCTCTCTCGGATGCTGTGCTCTCACACTCTCATGTTTTCCCATCATCTCTCTGGTCTTTTTTGGAGTCTCCTTCTCATGACCTCTATATATTGAAGGACTCCATGGATAGGAATTGGCAATTTCCTGGATGGTATCATCCATACCATAATGAATTTAAATATAATCTTTAGACTGGTGACTCCAAAAAGTTTATCTTGAGCTGAGAACTCATCCATATATTTACGGTATGGTGTGTTCCCTTGCGTAACTGATAATCCCATGTAGGTATTTCACAGCTCTCTCAAGTCTGACATTTCAAAATTAACTCATAATTTTCCCTTGAATTTCATGGTTCCTGCCTCACCCAGCTATGGCCACAAGGATGCTGCAAAGTAAACTACCCCCCAAACTTAGTATCCTTACACATGTATTATGACTTATGACATGCACAGGTCTGGGGTGGCTGCGGTCGTTCTTATTCATGCTAGAGTTCAATCATCTAATCTACCTGTATTCTAGAGGTTTTCCTGAGATAATGCCTTTGCCACTTCACTTGCTGCTCAAGCCATAAATCACCTTCTCAGTGGCTTCTCTAACGGCCTTACATAAGATTCAGGCTTCCAACATTTCCCAAAGTAATGTGTTCAGTAACTTCACAGGGAACTCTCAATTTGCACGTATGTATGTGTGCATTTACCTGTTTAATTCAATCTCTCTCTTCCAACGAGACCGTGTGTAAGATTCATGTTTGTTTCATTCACTCTTGTATACCAAAGCCTAGTACAATGTCTGGCATGAAAAAAATGTCTAGGCATTCAAAAGATGTTTTTTAGATTAATAAATAGTGGTATTTCAAGCATTGGAGGAAAAGTATAATGGGGGGCTGTGAATATTATAGAGCTGGGCCTCACGTCCCAGTGGTGTCTTCTTGGCATCCCCCAAACCACAAAATGCAGGCTTACTGGTAAGCTTAGCCTCATTAGAAGAAATTATTTTGTAATTAGGTAAAACCAGGGCAGGGCAGGGTGAATGACTTGTGTAGGGTAATGCAGGAAAATCACTGTGGAGTTGGGACAGAGCCAGGCCCATAGCACAGGCCTACCCACTGGAGGCCAGGTCTTCACATTCAGTTCCCAATATAGGTCCCACAGGGGCAACTCAACGTTCCAACCACACTGTGACCCACTAACCCAAGAGGGGGCTGGAAAGGGAAAGGATCCCGCCGAGTTTGAGAGTTTCCAGGCCACTTTGCTTATGGTTTGGCTTGGGGTTCCTGCTTCCCTTCCCAATTGCCCCTTGGGCTCCTGACCTTAAATCAAGCTCTCAATCTTTTTTTCCTGCTCAGAATGAACCGGTGACTTTTAATTGTATTTTTCCATTCAGAGTCTTTGAAATCGGCATTGCTTTGCTTTTGTGGGTTTAGCTTGACCTTTAATGTTTTCTTGGCAGATTTCTGTTATTGGAGGGGATGGGATTTTTGATTTGTTAGAGAGAATGGAGTCTAAGCTTGGGACTTCAGACCCTTAAGCTCTCCGTTAAAAACAGAGAGATGACTAATAACTATTTAGTGTGTAATGATGGCTTAGCAGTATTTACCACTGATTTAGGCTCTTTGGCTCCATTACCTAGGATATTTTCCTGACTTAAACATTTCTCAGTTCTTTAGCCAACAGCTGTCCACATTTTTTTTTAAGTCCCCAAACCTCCAGAAATTATGATTTCACATTTCTAATAGGCTCCTTTCACTGTTCAATCAAAAAGGCCTCTTGTACTTTATAGCATGTGTCCCAAAGTGAATTTAATACAAATCGCAAGTGGAGAACACAGGCAAAGGATAAAGTCCAAATCTTCCCTAATGGGGTTCACGTCCAGCCCCTCTATCCCTGACTGGATCAGAAGCAGGTGTGTAAAGACGCAAGGGGTAAACACAGATGAAAAAAAAAAAAACACACAAAAAGAAACAACCCTTGAAGGAAAAAAAAAAACGTATGATTCAACCTCCCTCACCTTCATCAATTTCTATAGTCTTCTTCCTGATGAGAAGGGAAAGGAGCCCTCGTAAGAATTCAAAGGTAATTATTCCCTTAGGATAATACTTTGAATGTTAAGGCATGGCAATCATTCATTAAATGTGACATTCGAGGAATATGAATTGATTTGGGGATACAAAGGCAACAGAGACACAGTCTCTAGCCTCAGTGCAATATATATTTCTTAAAATGTATAGTATAAAGAGATAGGGAGTGGAAAAAACACTGGTAGTTCAGAATAGTGGGTTTATAATAATAACAATAATCGCAACAATAAGTAACTTGATAATTTATGCCATTCACAGTGTTTCCATGTGATAGGTATTACGCTAATTGCTTTACAATAAATGTCCATTTAGTTCTTTTTATAAGCAGGAGAGGTAGGCAATCATAGGACCCCTATAATACAGTAAGACAACTATAGTTCAGCAGGACATTTTAATTTTTTTTAATTTTTTTTTAAAGATTTTATTTATTTATTCATGAGAGACACAGAGAGAGAGAGAGGCAGAGGGAGAAGCAGGCTCCCAAGGAGCAGGGAGCCCGATGCGGGACTCGATCCCAGGACCCCGGGATCATGACCTGAGCCGAAGGCAGAGGCTTAACCGTCTGAGCCACCCAGGCGCCCCAGCAGGACATTTTTACATGCTTGTGGTCACAATGCTCCAAACTGATGCATCTTAAGCCTGATCTTTCTTACCTTCCGTCCTACACTTTTAACCATAATAATTGTGGAAGTTTTCACAGGTGGAGTTTGAGATTTTCAGTGACTTTTCTAGCTTTATTACTCGATGTAGTATAAGCAACTCGGGGATTATCAGTGGAGATTCAGAGAGAACTCATGTTCTGGGCATCAGGCCTGGGGGACTGCACAGTGGGAAAGTTAGAGCTCTAAGCTTGGGGTCAAAATGCGGGACTTTGGTCCTGAATCTGCTTGTTACTGGCTGCGAGACCTTGGTTTCTTCTTTTATAAAGCGGGGGTTATCAAACCCAATTTCACCACTTCTGAGCGTTAGAGAGTAGGAGGCATGAGGTGGTGGGTAAGAAAATATTTTGTAAACTATACTGAGCCTTGAAGTTGTAAGGAAGTACCATTTTTACATTCATAATGGACACCACTTGATGCGGCTTCTGGTTCCATGAACTAATAAAGTAATGACAGCTGTCGTCCATTGCCTACATATTATGTGGTAGGCAGTGCGTTCAGTACTCAGTGTTTTAATCCTGGAAAGAAATTCTTCAATTCCACATACTATTACTCCCCATTTTACAGAAACACGCAAGCTTATAGACGCTAAGTAACTAGGTCTTTGGAATGAGACAGTGGGTAAGTTGGGACTCAAATTCAGGTCAGCCTGATTTCACAATTCCTGCTCTTTCTACTATGCTGCTTTTCTCAGACAGATTAGTTTTAAAACAATACCACCAAATGATAGAACTGTAAGCGTCTTAGAGATCATCAAATCTGTCAAACCATTTCTTGAAATTTTTTAGTACACAGATATGAGGCCCAGTGCTTGCATTCAATTGTAAGTCATGGAGCTTCTGGTCAAGTGGTAAAAACCCAGCTGGTAAACAGAAAAGGGACTCCACTGGCTTGCATAAATGAAAAAGCAGTTTCAGGCATGGCTGAATCAAAGGACTCTGTTAGGATCATTACGACTCATTTTCTTTATCTCTTGAGTTCTGCCGTCCCTTGTTTTGGCTTTTTATTTTTTTCATATTCTAGTGATAGCTCATGACAGCTCCAGGCTTAAATCATCCTTGCTGTGGGTAGTCTTAGGAGGAGAATTCTCTCTTCAACCTTCGTAAGATTCTCACCAGCCCCAGGTAGGTTATGTACCCATCACTGAACCAGTTACTGAATCCAGGCGTTAGACCATGTGGTTGCTTGAGGCCTGGCTCCCATGTCCACTCCAAAACCATATGTACTGAGAGTAAGGAAGAAATTGGGCTGCTTTTACTGGAGTGAGGGGTATGAATGGTGGGCTGGCAAAAACAACAAATATCGCCCATGCCTATGAAGACCCAAATCTATTTGGGAAGTCATTCAAATTGTTTTCTTGTTTGGCCTCTATCCAAATTTCCCCTTGGCATCTCACAAGTAGACGCCATGGATTGTATTTTGGCATAGTGCCACCTGATACCTCCTCTCTGACACAGAGTGTGATACCTGGGAATGATGGTGCGCTAAGCCTAAGAGAGACCTCTAGCAGGTGGGTTAGTGGGAAGGTGCACATGACAGACATGTAGGATTAAGAGAAAGCACTGGCCCACTCCTAGCTGGCATTGGTGGGACAATGGCAATCACACACACAGGTGACTTAGAGATTGAGAGAGACTGAAGACCCTCTTTCTACTGAGACTATTTCTGTATCTCCACAGATAAGATGCATTGATCCTATTTTCTCTCTTAGAACTCTCATTTATATGAAACTCTTGAGTTGTGAAACTGGAAGAGCTCTCTAGAGAAATCTAGCCCAACTCCCTTTTTGGACTTTTGACCAAACTGAGTCTGAGTGAACCAAGTGACTTTCCTGACATCACACAACTAGTGAGAAGCACAGCTCAGCCCAGAACCACAAACTCTTGACTTTATACCCTTCCTCCCCTGTCCCAAAGGACTGTTGGGTAATGTAGGTCTTCTGAAGCACATGCTATATGAATAAGTAAGAAATCGGCATCCAGCAAGGAGGGAAATGTCTGCTGAGAACTCACATATTCTTTCTTGGCCTTGAATGTTCCCATAAACATTGCGGTGCTGGAGGAATGGTTACAGACCCAGACCTCAATGTTTGTGCTCCTGTTCTGCCTTAGATTAAGTTAAATATTGTTTGTAGATGATACAGATAAATCGGCTCAACCATGAGCCTGTCTGGATGGTTAAAAGGATGCTGTTTATTTCTCTAAGAGGTTGCTCAGCTGGGTAAGAGGGCTGTTGGACTATTGCCTCATTTCACACACAGCCTTCCTATTTATTTCAGGACTTGACTTCGGAGAATGCACTTAACTGGTTTGCCTGGTTGTCATCTGTCAAACTTCTATTGGACATAAGTACTCCAATGGCAGTGAAATTGTCATCTCCCTCCCTCCTGACCCTTGCCCCTCAGTGCCAAGGACGGTCAAGCAATCTGTGGCTGCTGCTTCAATGGAAATTGAACTCAGTGTGTGAAAGACTGATTGATTAATTAGAAAATTTGAAGAGGTTCTCAAGCTTCAACAGCATAAAAGTATAACAGATGAGTGACAGGAAACAGTTAGTCCCTGAGTTCATCAGGCAAAGAAAACAATGAAAAGAGATTTATGTAAAGCTGTTGGAATGTAGATTAGCCATTCAGAAGGATGAACTGGTAATTACTGTGAAAGGTCTTGAAATCTTTGGTTGTAGGAAGGATACTAGATTCAAGACTCTGCTTAGCCATTTATTAGCTGGGAACATTAGAAATAATCATTGATCATCTTAGTTTCTCCTCTATAGAGTGCTCTGAGGTGTCAGCTGAATTCATGAGATTGTTGTCAGGATAAAAATTAGGTAATGTATGAAGACACTGGAACAAGGTTTACATGTAGTAGTTGCTTTACATGCTAACTCCCACTTTACATGCTAGCTTTACGTGCTAGCTCCCAACTTTTGTTTTTCTTTTTTCACCTTAATATTTAATTTTCTCTTCTTATTCAAATAAATAAAACAGGCTTCCAAAATTAGAAATTAAGAGATGATGAAGGTTTGAACTAAGGTGGTATAAATGGAGAGAAGAAAGTGAGAAGGATTGAGAAATATTTAAAAAAAGTTTGATGGACAAGATTTGGTGTGTGAATGGATCAGAAATTCTGATTTGCTGGTCTGGGATGGGGTCTTGCCATCTACACTTGTAGACAAACTCCAGGAGATGATAATGACACACAGCCAGGATTGAAGATTAAAAGTCAGGAAGATGGTGTTCACTGCCAATGTTCTACCAACCCATGTTTTCAAGGCCTGTCACCTAAGGAACATACTGGGGCACCCTGAGATAGTTAATTCCCCAAATTTTGCACCTGCCCTCGTGTGTCTTTTGCTTACCTGGTGGCTGGGTCAAACCACTCTTACGTTTTCTTCTAGCCCCCAGTATCAGGGCTTGGCATTCCTGGTTTGACTAACTAGATAGGAATCTCACTTTCCTAGTTATGATGATTAAAAATGCCTCCAGACATTGCCAAATATCTCTTGGCTTTAGAGTGAGTGGGGGTAGAAAAAGGGGTAATTGCCCTGGGAAAAGAACCATGGCACTAGCCGATAACCTTAGAGAATGTTTAAACCCCTGTGGGATTTGATTCTTTTTAACTGTTAAAAATGTGTATAGAGAACCCAACTTACACAGTTGTGCAAAGATATAACACATGAACTCATTAAAATACACTTGGTATAAAGTGAGAGAACAATAAATATTAGTTACTAGTATCAGTTATTTATCATTATTTATTTATCACAGACATGAAATATAGCTGGACTGTAGAGGTCACGCTAAAATTGGGGGAAAAAAGTTTAAGTTGTTTTCCCTAAATTTTTATAAAAAGCTTGAATCACAGTTAGATTTAGAAAAATCAGGTCTATAGAGTCTAAGGTGTTAATTTGAATAACAGCGCCCAGGTCCTGCCCTACTAATCCTTGAGGTAAATTTCTGATTTGTAATTCTAATATCTAAACAATGCGTTCATATGAACCTTTCATAAAGCCTTAATTTGAATGTGAAACAATGACCAAAAATTTATTTCTCTTAAAAAGTATTAAATTTCAAATAATTGAATTCTTAATTCTAAATATCCATCAAATATACAGCCCATTCAGGAATGCCCTGATTTGTTCCCTTGGAAAATTATCCACGGCCTAAGAGCATGGTCCAAGGGGATCCAAGACAAACATTGTAAGGTATATAAATCTCCTGAAATTACATGAGAAATCTTGAGTGTATGTGCATTTTGGCAGGTTCCATAACATTAATCCGGTTCTCAAAGGGCTTCATCACTCCCCTAGAGAACCACTGTTGAACTTGTTGAATTAGAATGAGAAGTCAGTCTGGTTGTCTGCAGAATCCACCATGGACCATCAGTGTGATGATCTATGTTCTCTGGACTTCAATTTTCCCATCTGCAAAATGGGTATGGTTTAACTAAATGATCTCTGAAGTCCCATTTCATTCTATCATCCTACAATTGAAAAAGTTAGTTCTTAAAAATCCTACCCCATTTACAAGACTGTATTATTTTAACCTTATGACCTTATATATTATTATTTTAATCTTATGACCTTCCCAAAGTACAGTCAACCTAAATCTTCTCTAGAAACATTTGCTTCTCAGAATTCTCAGATTCGTCATGGTAATTATGATAATACTCATCTTTTTAGTTTTTATTTTGCTATGTACAGAAAGTATATAGTTAGGAACCAGGTTTATGAAGTGTTTTATCAGGTGACAGATATCCTAAGTAGCAAGAAAGTCAAGACAGCATAAAGAGACCTGTCTGGCTTGGTGCAGAGCCTTATGGGCTCTTAGGATCCCAGTCTTGATTTTCAGCAGGAAAGAAAGCAATGAAGTGGATGTGCTTTTCACTGCAAAAAGTTTCATTTGCCCCAAAAGGCACCTCTCTGGAAGTACCCAGTGGGAGTGAAAGGATGATGCTGATCATAACCCTGTTGCTTTGATTTGGGGAAAACTCATAAAGCATGAATTTCCTGGTTTTGGTGGTCCCTCAGTACCCAATAACAGAGACTGTTCTTTTCCCCAAGTGGTGCACTCATATTAAAAAAAAAAAAAGTCGATTCTCAGAGACACATTAACCTCAATGGTGAAACCTTAGAAGACAATTACTATTTTTTTTTCTCAAGAGTGTTAAGTGGGAAAATAACTAATTTCTGTTTAAGAATCAATTATCATTATTTAATAAATTATCTTTACCCACAAAAGATTAAAGTAGGAGTACTTTTATTTTTATTGTTATTATTTCTATCATAAAACTCAACGGAGGGAAACCAGGAAAACAATTTCAAAAGGCTAACACTTAGGCTCATAGGGAGAATAATGTATTTAGGGGACATGGATTGTTGCTAGCGTCATCAGGCCCTGTCTAACCCAAAGATGAACAGTTTATTTTTTAAATTTTTAAAGATTTTATTTATTTATTTGAGAGAGAGAAGAACATAAGAAGGAGGGGGAGCAGAGGGAGAGGGAGAAGCTGACTCCCCCCTGTGTAGGGAGCCTGATGTGGGACTCAATTCCAGGACCCTGGGATCATGACCTGAGCCGAAGTTAGACGCTTAACTGACTGAGCCATCAGGCGCCCCAGATGAAAAGTTTAGATCTGTGATCTATTGATCTCATAGTTTATGGTAGTGTGGTTTTACCTCAGACTTTGGTAGCTATAGAAAACCATAAACAATCCAATATGACCAAGAAACTAATTTTGGTTGAATAATAGAAACTAATTAGAAGTAGTAGCAAGGCAGATATCATTTCAATTAAAATTGGAAATTAATAATTTCTATTGTTCAGCAATAATAAGGTGACTACCCTTTCCAGTTTGGTCAAAACTGAGGGGGTTCCCAGGATGTGGGACTTTGAGTTATAAAGCCAGAAAAGTTCTTGGAAAAGAGGACAAGTTGGCCATCCTAAGAGTAGGTTGAGAAAGCTTTTGAAGCAACTCCATCATTAGAGATGATCAAGTAAAGAGGCTGACCTGTTCTCAGTGATGTGTCAGAGAAGCTTTTGTTTTTTGGGAAGAATGTGTCAATAACCTCAGTGGGATTCATCCAAGTCTGAGGCACTGAGAGAATCTACAAAGAAAATAGTCTGCGGTAGAGCCAACCTCATTGCTAAATCCTCTGGAATTATAAATCTTCCCATATTTAAATTCCATATTTAGAATTCAAGTGAGTTGAATCTCCTAAAATAATCTCTAATCCCCTGGGAGAATTTCTGCAGTAAAGTTATCCATCAAGAAAATATTTTGTATAGAGGCATTCAACATATTTACAATGAGAAAAGCAAAGACTTTGAAGTAAAAGGATTTACTCTTGAGTTCTAAATCTAGCACTCAGTAGATTTAGACAATTTGTTTAATCTCCTTGATCATCGATTTTCTCACCTCTCAGATGAGGGTAACAATATCTACTCTGCCTATTTTATTTTATGGGTTTGTTGGGAGGATCATACAAACTAGTGCATATCAAAGCATTATGAACTACACAGCACATCCAATTTCACAGAAAAATTTTAAAAACATAGTTCTCCCTTATCAACTTGAGATATTGACAAGACTGGTATTGTGCTTATAAGCCAAATGGGTGTGGACAAGTTACATTATTTAAAGCAGGCTAAACTATAGTAACAAAAAAATGGCATAATATGTAACAGAGAAATCTCAACTGCAGATTATTACTGCCTGGTACTAATTGTTCATCACAGTAGTTCACAGACCCAGGTACCTACCAGCTTGTGACTTTGGAGCTCTCTAGAGTTTCATTGCCATCCCTATCCAGGTGGCAGGACAGTGAATAGAGGGTATGAAGACAACACTCTTGCTTCTTAAAAGTTATGCCCAGAAATGAGGCCAGTCAAGTCCACTCACATTCTGTTGGCTTAGTCACATGAACTTGTCACATGGAAAAACCATGCAACAGAGTCTGGAATGTGGCACCAACACTGTTGGAAAGGTCATAGCAGGTAGGACACGTCAAATTATTGTGAACTGTGACGCTCATGCACATAGGTTCTAGATTTATGCATTGCGTCTCTTACTGCCATCTGGGAAGTTGAACATGTGTTTTAGTTTTAATGAATAATCAACAGTCTCTGTCTCAGAATTCCCATGAGTACGCCATGTTTGCAGCTCATGCTTAACTAGTCTTGGTGTTTGGATTTAGTCCTTGGTACCAGCCCAGGCTTATCTACTCAAATATGCCATAGGAACTGGAAAACGCCTAGATGAAACTAAGAATACATATTTTTTACTAGATCCGTAGTCTCATTTAATTACTTAATTCTGCATTTATAAAGAATTTACCATATGCCAGGCATGTTGCTAAGTACAATAGAGAAAATGTGGTGCCTACCCTCAAGGAGCTCACGTACATTATTGATTTATTTTCCTTGGTTTTTCCAAAGATTTTTATTTCTTCCACTTGGTCTCGGTCAGTTCAATATGTATAAACATTTAAACTGTTCATTTAAACTCTGTGATAAAAGTGTGGCTTCACCTTACGAAACCAGCCCATGTTTCTCTGCAATCATAACTCCTGGGCCTTCACTACTGAGTGAATATCTGCTGCAAGTTACAATTCAGTGACAGACACTGAACAATGTGTACAAGAAATGCCTAAGGGGATAACAATGGTGAGTTGGGTTATAAAGCTGCTTTCTACCTCCTGGTATTAATCAAGATTCTTAGCTTGCCAGTAACAGAAACCCCTGCCTCAACTAAACTAAGCAATAAGAAAAAAGGTCATATTTCCCATAAAGAGAAAGCACAGGGTAAGCAGTTCCAGGATTCCAGTGACTCAACCATGATATGGTGGACTCAAGCTATCTGTGTCAACATTATCACTCAGTATGTTCTCTCATAGTTGCAAGATGACTGCTATTGTTTCAGTTATCCAGACATAATATCTAGGAAAAGAATAGGGACCATATTACTCCAGTTACACCATTGCAGGAGCAGGAAATTCTTCACAGAAGTTGTCTATTAGACCTACCCTTTGCTCACAATGGCATCATATGCCCATTCCTAAATCAGTAATTGGCAAATTGAAAAGAATTACCATGACTGGTCTAGTTAAGCCTGGCTGGGTGGAAGAGAGTACATTATCCAAGCAAAGTTGTATTTCTGTTAGCAAGAAAGAAGGATGGTCTATGCACTGGCTTCAAGAAGACAATAGTCTTATAATGATAATAATAATGGTATAGTCATAAACCATAGTACCCAGTTTCATCCCTGACAGTCCTGTTACTGATTCTGGCATTATTTTTCTAACTCCTCTCGTGTTTTCTAGTTTGGCTATTATCTCTTCTGTTTTCTCAACTTGATATCCCATTCTGTCTCCTAGCTGTACTTCCCATCTGGAACCCTTTAGGCTGGGCTGGTATATGAATGTAAGCCACAGATAATGTTCACAGGCAGCACATCACATGCTCTGTCTGCTGAGATAAATATGATTGTGGTGTTCATGAGGACTGTTTACCCATGAGGATGTGTCAAGTAATAGGATATTGCCTTAAATAAAACAAGCTCTAAGTTTTGTGGGTAGAATTCATTATGAAAGAATTATGCTTCCTCCCTTTTGATGAGTCCCACCACAGAATACTCAGAATAATTGATTAATAACTCTATGGTTGCAAATTCATGTTTTAAATCAATTCCAGGGGTACCACAAAAGTACAGCAAGGTCCTTCACTGGAAAAGGTAGGTTTGGGCACGATGGCTCCAGCATTCTCTGCTTATCATCTCGAGTCATGTTTCACTGAGAAAGGCTGGTGTTTCTATGTTGTATATATGCTACGCATATCGAGCTGCCACTTAACACTTCTTTAGAACAAAAGCTTTCACTATTTAAAAATAATTTTAAAATGACTCAAACATAATCACTTAGGAGACCGCCTCATTCCTTCAGATCCCAAACTGTTTGTATAGATCTTATCTTCCTACTTCCAAACTCTTGACTCCACAGGCTGTATCTTTGATCCCACCTTTAGATCTTTGAAAATTGGACATATGTTCTGACTCTACCTTTTGGCTTTTCACATAGGATTTCTCTTAATATGCAATTGTCCTTTCTCCCACTGTCTCCTAAAGAAGACCAGGTGTCCTCTATTATCTCCGGTGAGAAACTGTGACTCTGATTATGTCTTTTTCCAGCACTTTAGCTGGTTCCTGGTCACAACTGTGCCAGTATTTTCTGTATCATGGAAGAAGGGACTGAACACAGAATTTCTTTGGATTGATTCTAGGAGATCCCTTGACATGGTTCTGAGGCTTCCTTAAATCCTTGACTGCTTGCAGCAATTCTTATTTCTCTCCCCGTTGTGATTCTCCAGGCATCAAGCTCTTTGTCTTCTATGCAGAATATATCCACTTAAAAAAAAAAAAAACAATGCCTTACGTTTCAAAGGTTGACTGCAATTATTTTACTGACTGAAATCTCTACTATGACTACATTTGCCTCTTTAAATATGGTAAATATCTTGCCCACAGAATCTGTGGAATTCTTGTCTCTTGAGACAGATGAAACTGAACTGGACCTGGTCCTCAAAAAGATGATTGTTGTGTTGGCAAGGTGTTCCAGGGATGACCTGGAAGGTCTACTCCAGCTCTAATTTTGATGATGTGATTCTAACCAGATGGGGCCAATGGCGTAGTAGACGTCTATTGATGCTACCTCTGTGCTTTTCATCCTGGGTTTATTCTTCTTGAAACTGTATATTTTCTTTGGCTGGGGCTCTCCATTTGTGATGCACAGCATATGAGTCACAAAAGCCCTTTGTGTCTCACATGGAGCAGGCTGCAAAGTGTTCATGAAGGAACTGAACAAATCAGATGTCTGCATCTACATTTTCATGTTCTTATGGAAACCCTGCGATCTTTCACAGATTGCGGCTTTTAGTGTATTTTATTTATTTGAATATGGCCAAAGACATGACTTCTTAATGTTATGGTGTCATGTCTATGTCTGAAGAAAAATAATAAACGATAGCACAATATCACACCATTTATGGTTTTTCCTTAATAAGAGAGCAGGATAGTTATTAAATGGTAATTTAAAGGTAGTTGGACAGTCATTAGATAAATATAACTTGCCTAGAGACCAGATCTTTTATGACTTTAGCAATTATATATTACACATTACATATTACTTGGAAATATGCACTATCTATACTTCTGTAGGCTTCTTTTTCATCTACTTGTGCTACACTGGGAAAAGAGGTGAAAAACAAGATGTAATCTATTGAGCTGAGGGATTTCTTTGTAGCTCATTTTGGGGTTCATCAACACATGACACTGTATCTCATCATGGACCCTGCTGTGAACTGAACGAGGTGGTTGGCTATAGGAGTAAAAGCATTTCTACTTAAAACTGTGCTAGTTGAACACTGGACATCTGTTATGGTAGGACACATTTGATCTTTCCTATTTCTTTTCCATAATGAGAAGTCACCAATGGTACTTACTGATATGGCCATCTTCTAGTGCTGGGGCTTGATGATTCCCCATTTACATAGAAGATAAAATCACAGTTTCTTAGCCTAACATAGAAAGCCTTTTTGTTTTAAGATTTTATTTATTTATTTATTTATTTGAGAGAGAGAGACAGAAAGAGAGAGAGAGAAGCAGAGGAAGAGGGAGAAGCAGGCTTCTGCTGAGCAGGGAGCCTGACACCGGGCTCAATCACAGGACCCTAGGATCATGACACGGGGCTCAATCACAGGACCCTAGGATCATGACCCAAGCCAAAGCCAGACACTTAATGGACTGAGCTACCCAGGCACACCTAAAATGCTTTTCTTAATTAGACCTCAAGTTATCTTTTCAATCCTCATTGCACCTTGATATTTTCCTTGAATGTTAACCTAAAAACCCTAACACCATTTGTCATTCTCAAATAAACACTACCTGGCGTATCTTGAAGTTTTTGGTCTACTCTTTCCTTGCTTAAGTTTTCCACCCAACTCACTTGCTGCTAGAGATCTCCTATTCATCCTTCAAAACACAACTGAAATGCCATTCCTTTCATTCAAACCATGCATCAGACATCTCCTAAATCTTGTATGGTAGGGTTGTTCTTGCCCTCACAGAGCCAGACTAATCAAACGGGAAAGATAAACTCAATAAGCAATTACAACACTGTATGCACTTAATGATTGGAGTCATCCAGGGTGTCTGAGATGACACACAGTGTAATAGTTTTTAAAAATGTTGTTTTGACCCAGTTTTGGGACCCTGGTTACAGGCCAGTTAGTTCCCTTCTTAAAAATTTTTTTAAAGGTTTTATTTATTTGTCAGAGAGAGAAAGAGAAAGCACAAACAGGGGGAGGGGCAGAGGGAGAAGCAGTCTCCCTGCTGAGCAAGGAGCACAACGTGGGACTCGATCCCAGGACCCTGGGATCATGACGTGAGTCGAAGGCTGACGCTTAACTGACTGAGCCACCCAGGCATCCCCAGTTAGTTCCCTTCTTGATCAACTGGTGAAGTCCAGTGTTCAACTGCCTCAATTCTGGGCTCTCATACTCTAGACCACTAGTATACCTGTCCTAAAACCCCCAGGGTCAGGTGCCAGACAAGCAGGGACAACCCCTGACCCAGATCGTGCTGGAATTGTTCAAACTATCCAATCCTAAATTTGTTCACCTTGCCTTGCCCATCTTTCTCATGGAAACCACATAAAGGGGCCGTCCACAGTTCCCCCTTCCTCATGGCTGACCTCGGTGCTTCCCCATGTGGCCCTGCATCGCATGCTGAAGGGAACTGTGAATATCAAACCTGAAAAACCCTTTCCAGTTTCCCTCCTTTGATCTGCATCTGATCTCATCATAGCTCACCCAAGGTAGTATGGTTAAAAGAAGCAGAGGAACCTATTGCAAACTGGAGAGATCACAGACTGAGACTTGAAAGACAAGTGAGAGTTAAGCAGGTGAGTGTGTCAGTGGGAATGGGAAGAGTGATGTGGGCAGGGGAGTGGAGACTTGCAGAGGAAATAAGGTGTGTGAAGGCAGGAAGAAAGCCTGCATGAGAGGTTCAGGAGCTGAGAAAATGTCATTGTGGCTGAGTGTGGAGCTCGTGGGAGAGAGAAGAGGGCAGAGGATAGAGAGGTAAGCAGAGTCCCTTCACGGAGGGGTTGGTTGTGGCATGGCCAACAACAGTGCCTGGTTTAATGTCTACAAACACATCCTGCACTGTTCTCTTTCTGTGTTAGCATTTTGTCTCTTTTGCTAGCCTCAAATTCTTTGAAGAAAGAAACCATATCTCATTCATCTTTGTATCTCCAAAATTTGGCAGATACATTTTTGGAATGTGAGTTGAAGGCATTGTTGAATTAAGTTCAATCAAACAAACTCAGTGTCCCGTCGATGATATCAGACAAAGGATGCAGAAAAAGCAAATCTTGGAAGGCAGTTTTCAAAGCCTTGGAAAATGGACAGACCTGAGCCTGACAATGTGAAGTTTTGTTTGGAATTTAGAACTAGGTCTAATAACTTTCTCAGGTACTTTCTAGTGTGTGATTTCAGGCATGTGGTAGAATCCCCTCAGCTTTAGCTCCCTGAGCCATAAAATTGATATCAAGAACACTTAAGTCTGTGTAATTTTTTTTTGGTAAAGTTAGATATTGAAGGTAAAACAACCCCTGTAATGACTAATAATATTAGGCACTTAAAAGTGTTAGTTTCCTTACCTTTCTCCTTCTCACCCAACCTTGTTCCTAGAATGTTCATTAGACGTGTTTTAAAGCTGTTTGTATTGATTTGAGATGAAGATAGGAACAAATCCTCCCACTAATTATCTAGTTGCTCACAACTGTAAGGAGGCTCAAAGAGCTCCTTGTCCAAATCCTGTAATGTATACAGGAGAAGAATAAAGTCAAGAGAACACAACTTTTTCTCTTAAAGTTATGATCACAGGCCTGCAACCTGGATTTATTTGTTTTGTTTGCTAGATTGCCAGCTCCTCAGTCAGACATTCATCTTTATTCCCTTTATGCCTCACGGAGCATGGCACACAGTAGATGCTCAATAAATACCAAATAGTGGAAAAGTAATAGGTAAGTGAATGGATATCATAAGATTACACGGGTTTTTATTTTTGGCCTTTTGATGATAGTTGCTTCATGTCCAGTTTTGTACCAAGTTGACTTTCTCAATTATATGAAATTTAATACAATGTACTAATCCTTTTTTCAAGTTTAAAACATTTCCATATAACTGGTAATTACTTCTTATGAATAATGTCCACACAGTATTTCTTTTTTTCTATATCCTGAAAATGGAAATAATCACCGCTAAGTGAAGAACTTATTGCATGTTTTTCTTTTAACTGAATGATATTTCTAGCAGGTGTTTGAACTATTAACTGTTTTCATCATGACCATATCAAGCCTGGCTGTAAGAATACGAGAAATTTGTCACCTATTTCTTTTCTCTGCCTGGGGGCTGTAGTATGGACTTTTACAGTTATTTCTTTTCATTTTGGTGTATCCACCAACATAATTTTATGTTCAACAATGAAATGACATTCCTTGAGAAGTAATGGTACACATTACTGGACATTTGGAGCAATGTTTGGTTCAGTTCTGTCAGGATATCTTTCGTTAGTGGGAAGGTTGAAATAAAACTCCTTTAATGTCCTTTGAATTATTTGTTTAAGATTTATTTATTTATTATTTGAGAGAGAGAGAGAGAGAGAGAGGAGGCAGAGGGAGAGGGAGAGAGAGAAAATCTCAAGCAGACTCCCCAGTGAGCACAAAGCCCAACACGGAGCTCAATTTCATGACCCTCAGGTCATGAGCTGAGCTGAAATCGAGAGTAGGATGCTTAACTGACTGAACCAGGCACCCAGGTGTCCTTAATGTCCTTTTTATATATAAAACTTAAGTGATTTTTGACACTTCGAGGGAGGACGAACTTTTTGCAAAATTCTATTCGTCAAAAACTGAGTAAGCCCGAATATTGGCATTCTGGAAAATATTTAAATGATTTCCTTCTAGTTATTTTGGCAATAATGGAATTCAGCTCAGGAAATTATGTTAAATCTAATCTCACTGGAGTTTCAGAGAGCTTTTCACCTTGACTGATGGATGATAAGGAGTCAAGGCTTCTGAGCTGAATTTTGCCTCTTTTTATACCGCTACCTTTCTGTTAGAGAGCACATTGCATGTAAATGGAGAGTTTTATTCAGTACAGACCCCAATCCATTTTGGATTGCTTGTTATCAGATTGGACTACTCAGAAGAAAAAATACAGTAGTTAATATTTACAAATATTGACTTCAGTCTAGCCCTTTGGAACTTAAAAAAATAGTCTCTTGATTTTTCAGCAATAAATCAGAAGGAGATATTTCAGTTGGGCAGTGCACAATTCCATATTTATAATCTAAAAGCTGGTTCGTGGGGAGGTGCGCAAATATGAGTCAAATTATCATTAGCATTTTGGCAAAAAACATGAGGTTTTTTAATGACCCCAGATTCAAAAAGGTGGAAGGAATGAGGTGTAATTTTTAGCTTTGCACTCACAATCTTTTTTTTTTTTTTTTTTTTTTTAAAAGATTTTATTTATTTGACAGAGAGACACAGCGAGAGAGGGAACACAAGCAGGGGGAATGGGAGAGGGAGAAGCAGGCTTCTTGCCGAGCAGGGAGCCCGATGCGGGGCTCGATCCCAGGACCCTGGGATCATGATCTGAGCCGAAGGCAGACGCGTAACGACTGAGCCACCCAGGTGCCCCTGCACTCACAATCTTGTTAAATAGGAATAATAAATTCAGCATGGCCATGATTGATTAAATGTGTCTTGTGCTTATGAAAATCCTAAGGCATTGCTGAGAGTAAAAGAAGTATTGGTTGAAGAGAGAGAGTAGACTATCTATGTAATTCTGGGCAAGTCTTGTAATCTTGCTGCTCCTTAATTGCAGCTTCTGCTTTGTGAATTCTATAAAATTAATACAAAGATTGAATGTGATGGCATATGGGGAAGCAACATGTAATCTGGAAAATAATTTAGGCATGATTATTCTGGGGTCGAGGAAGAGAGGACTTGGAAAGCAGGTCTGACCCCAAGGGATACCTCTACTACAATTGACTGGTCAGTAGATTACCTTTTACTTAACTCTCAACATCAGGGTGTGTCTAAAGTCATACCACTGCTGTGTCTTGTCTTTCCCACTTTCTATTTAAGGAATTACCATCTTGGGTCACAATGTCTTGGGAAAGTTAACTCATCTAGTAAACTTATTTAAGCTGAGGTGTTAATGCATGGTGGTGGATAAATACCATGTGTCTTCATCTGTGAACAGAGATGGCAAAGCCTTTAGATGAGACAAATATTAAAATATATATAGATATATTTATATGTATTACATATAATATGCATGGAGATTCAATTTTATTCATATTGAGAAAATATAGTTTTTAATGAAAGCAAATGGCAATATATCTTGAATATGGAAAGCCATATTTAAATGTAAATATTTAAATTTTATTTTATTTCATTAATTTAATTGTTATTAAACAATTGTATGATTTAATTAATAAAATTTTTATTAATTAATTTAATTTTTAATTAAGATATTTAACATTTAAATATCTTAAATATTGGAAAGCCCAGTCCATATGAAATTTTAAGAAAAATGGAAACTTTAAATGAATTTCACACTTATTGTAGGATGCTGTGGTTTTGTTTACATATCTCCCAGGGCTCCAAGTAACTTTCTTCTGTCATTTGGGTCACGTCAAGGGAGATGTTTCAAAAACACCAGCTTAAGTGTTTATTCTTTCAAAATAATTTTGTAGAGGGGGTTCTAGAAACCTAGTCTTAATAAATGAGAACTCATAATCACTTCAAAGCTTAGTGGCAAGAGGTAGGCATTCACAGATAATCCATACACATTTTGGAGACATCAAAATGCAGAAACAGATGCAAAGACAGAAAAACTGAGATGGGAAAGAGAGTTAAGAAAGAGAACTTTCACATCCCTTTAAACTACATTAATGTGGACAATCATTTGACTTGCTCTTTTTTGCCTAGACTTTCTAGAATGACATTGTCCAACCTAAGTGCTCTCCATAGTGGGCTTCCAAATTTTTGTATAAGGGTCTCTGCAGGGTCCATCTGTGGAAAGAGATGATTTAAGCTGAATTGACATGACATGAATATATTTTTCCTGTTCATTAAATGAAATGGATAGACAAAGACTGGAAAGGAGTGGGGGATGATGGAGATACTTAAAGCCCTTTAGCTTCTTACCCCTTTTGGACTATTTTGACACTCTGGGATATTTTGATACTTTGGGTATCTCTGGGAAGGTTTTGTGGTGCAGAAGGGGATGCAAGCCTTGCTAGGTCATATAAGCCCCTTGGTGTAGTTGATACATTTCACATGCTTACCCCCAACCCACACTGACCAAGGCAGGATGCCCAGATGGAGGCCTGGAAACATATATTGTATCAAGTGCTCCAGGTGATTCCTTTACTCAGAAATACACAGAAAATAGCGGTTTGGTAGAAATAGATAGAAGCTTTGAGCCAGAAAGAACTACTTAAGCGTCCCAGCCACTTACTAGTTATGTAACTGCGAGTGCATCAGTTTCCATATCTTTGAATGGCAACCATATTGATGTCTTTCCTATGTGATTGTACCAAACCATAGAAAACCATTGTACCCATAACACCTGGTGCAAAGTAGACACACAATACACATTCAATTTATTTTTCTCCCACTCATCCCCATCCAGGAACCCAATATTTGTTTTCTACTTTCCTTCATTTGGTAGCTGCTTAGAGCCACTCCATAACTCATGGGAAGACATGCTCTTTTCCTTTAGCAGCCATGGGGGTTCAGGCAGCATCAGCATTCACAATGAAAGAAGTGAAGTTTCTCTGAGTCCGTTAAAATTCCACAGCAGCGAAACATCTTCGCTTATTTTGTTCTTTCCTTCCCATCTTTGGAGGGGTTGTTTTGATAAGTAGCAAACATTTCGGTATTCAAATCTTGAGTAGTCCTGTCAAAATGAAACCCAAAATCCCAAACCCCAAAGAAAAACTTCCACCTCACCCCAACCTCCAATTCTCATTTCTTTATTCTTTTACAAAAGCTCTAAACTGAAAAAGAAGAAATATTAGTCCTTGGAAAGAAATGTAGCAAGAGGGTTGAATGTTTACACAGTATTACAACAAAGTGCGTATGGTCATTTCATGGACAAGGTAATTTCTTAAGTGGAAAGATCAGTTGAGGATTCAATGTACATTTTGTAAACATCTATTAGGTACTATTGTGTAGTAGGCACTGCTAGGGAATAGAAGATTAATTAGACACAGATCTTGCCTTCAAGGATTTCACAAACTAGTAGAGAAAGCAGATGTATACAGACAGGCATGCCAGAAACATGTTATATTAGTGGCATGAGCATTTTTAACAATTTTTTAATTTTATGGGTCTATACTAACTGGTGTTAACTTCCAGACAACTTTAGAATCAAAACTCTTTTGCCCAGATATATTGCAATGGTAATCAATAATCTTCTCTTTCAATCTCAATAGTACCATGGAATCACATTGCAATCCACTTTACTAATCTCCTATGTGAAAGACATAACTGTTGTTACTGACTTTGCCAATATATTTTTCATGGCAGCCTCTGTCATTAACTCACTACTCACTTCCAGCTCTTATGAAGTACTTGTTCATTCATAGATTGTGATGGTCTTTTATCCCCCACAGGAAAAAAAAGGAGATTGATATGTATTGAACATATCAACATAATCAACATAAGTGCCAAGTTCATAACACTAGTTTTCCATACTCAGGGCTACAGTTCCTTGTTTGCTAAGGACTTGGGAACAAGAACAATAAGATTACTTTCCAAAATCTAAATTGCAAAGTCAGCACATGGTGGGGGAAATTAACCAACCCTAAAAGAAGCAGCCTAAAATAACAGTGGGAATGACTCAGGAGATTATTCCAATCTGGAGGTAGCTAGAAATGTTTGGGCTATAAGAGTATGATAAAGTTGAGTCATAAACAATGGTATTAATAAAATGAAGAGAGAGAAAAAGTGCCAACTGAAGTTAATCAGAATAGTACATCCAAGAGAGAGAATTGGATAAAGACATGGTCAATATGTTCCAGCATTGCCTGGGAGAGAGGGCATCTTGGTCAATGGAAGATGGGTAGGCCATTCTTAATTTGCAAAGATCATTGCCTATTTTGTAAAAATCCAGAAGCTATCTTACAAAAGAATGTTCCTTAAGATCATTATATTCTTGGGGTGCCTGGGTGGCTCAATAGGTTGAGCGTTTGACTCTTGATCTCAGCTCAGGTTTTGATATCAGGGTTTTAGTTCAAGCCTGGCATTGGACTCCACGCTGGGTGTGGTGCCTCCTTAAAAAAAAAAAAAAAAAAAAAAAGATTATTATATTCTTATAGTTTGACTTTCCACTCATCTAAGCAAACTTCTGATTAAGACAGATTCCCAAGGAGAGTAATGGCAGAGAGAGCAGGCACTCATAAAGATTTCAAATAATCCCATTCTTTGGATACATTGCTTTCCCTCTTTGAAAACATTGCATGTCTGTAAACCCCTTAAATTCTAGATAAGATCATCTCAATGCCCCATTCTATGTCTTTGTGGAAAAATTCAATATTCTTCCTAATATTTCTGAGAGTTTTCCATGGTGGGGCAGAAGGGGCATGTTCATATTCTTGGGGTCACTTTTGGCCCTAATTTGCTATCAATGCTCATGTGAGGTTTTGTGGCTCTTCCTTTATCTTTCCTCTGCCATTGATCCAGGAAACACAATCTCTCCTTCATAACAACAAAAAATGTGCAATATACACAAGGCCAGAGTAGGCATGGAAACATTCCCTGCAGTTTTGAGATAACAGCACTTTTGATCAGTGCAAATAACTTTAAGGTAAAAGTTAGATATCCTTGTCTTCTTCTAGCATCCCAGTCATTTCTCTCTTTGCCATCCTTCTTCCCCATTCTCCACTCTTTCCTTCTGAGAACTACCCACCAATCTACCTGGACGGACTCACACACACATACACACACACACACACACACACACACTTTTCCATTTTATTTTGAGGAGATCTCAGCTTTCTCTAGTGCCTATTCACAATTCAGTTAAAGTTTTGCAATAACTACTGGTATGGACCTACTTCCATTTTTAGATAAATAACTATGCAACTTCCCAAAGTAGTTTTAAGATAGGGTTCAAATTCAGATTTCCAGTTATAAAAGCATTCTGCGATCTACTTCCATCTGCTGTGCTTTTTGGTTGGTTTCTCTGAAACTAATCACCTCTGGGGCTGCCATGAGTAGGTTGCTGGGCTTTCAGAGCAGGAATTTAGACCCAGGAGTGGAGGTTACTCAGCTTTAGCTGGACTGTCAGTCATAGCGCAGGCTTTCTTCTCTCTGTGACAAGTCCTTATATTTACACCTACAGTCATCTCTAAGGTTCTAGTTTCCAAGACAAGCAGTAGCATAGATAATGTCTTTTAATGATTAAGGCTCCTCCAGGCACTAGAAATTTTAAGTATTCTAATTTTACAGCTGAGATAACTGAGGCTTAGTGGAGTTTAAGGTTATTGCTCAAAGTTACACAGCATATGACAGAGCTGGAATTTATCTTGAGCTCCTACTCCATCCTTGTGCTCTTTCTGCAACACCAACAAAGCTTATATTTTACTTACAGCCCATTTATATGTCTAACTTGTAAGACATTCCTTCAACTAAAATACAAACCCTTTTACACAAAGTTCTTTCTACAGCTCTGATTAGATGTTACTCTAGTGTGGGATCTTTAAAATTATTGTTCCTCAGGAGTTTGAAGAGTCATCCTTTGTAAAAGGACTAACAAAATTGTCTTCTCTTGTCTATTTCACTTTCAGGGCATATAATGCAAATACACTGACTGCCATTGTCCCATTTTCCCAGAGTGGGCATGAGGTCAGGCATGTATGATTATTTGAAGTACATGTCATGAACTAGAACATAATAATTGTGTGCATATGTATACAGTCCAGCCCCACGAGACGTGAGGCAGCTGAACTTATGCTTTCAAGAGCAGTTGGAGAAAACTGAGCTCAAACTAGGAATTAGGATGCACAGAACGTCTCTGGTTGCATTTATATAGTATGCTTCAAATTGCTCTATCCAGTCATATCCATGGCTCTGATTCAAATTGCAAATTATCTTGATAAATACCTGGCTACATTTGGGCAGCAGGAATAACTGCATGTATTTAGGGATGTGGTCAGTGTACACTGAACCTTCAGAGGGTCAGCTCTCTCTAAGTAAGTTTGTCACAGAGTCTGAGGTCATGCTTTGTCTAAGTTCACACTGTTGATAAGTAGTAGAACTGGGATCTGAATGAGGTCTTTCTGGCTCCAACAACTGTGTTTTTTCAACCTCAACCTATTTTATTTTTATACCCCTCCCTGATATTTTCCAGTTATTTGTTTATTCTCAGCTGCCCCCCAATGCATGAGTTTTTTCTGATAACAACAGGAACAATTCTTCCAGAAACACACCTCTATAAATATCTAATATATATTAATATATATAAAATATATATATAATATATATTAAAAAATATCCAATGCTACTAAAGAGTTGTAGTTCCGAGTAATCACATAGGCCTTTCTCCTTCCCACTTCATACATTATCTTGGATTTGATTTCACCTCCCTAGTGCTAACTTTTGTTTCCATCTCTATCCCGTCCAAAAATGCCTCTTTTTCTGTGTTTGGCACTGAGACCTCCAGTCTCCTGCTGGGTTTTTTTTAATCCACACTGGTGTCTTGGAAGCTCACATATCACAGGAATAAAGTCCCTGATTCAGACATCATCTGCCTCAAAGCTGGTGATCCATGACCAGGAAGATGCTGCAGCTCTGCTTAAGGACGAGCCTGTGAAGTGAGGAGTCCTATGTTTCTCAGATGAAGAAATAGGCTCAGAGAGTCCATGTAACTTGCTTAAGGTTTTAGCAGAGCCTGCTGGTTGTCCCCCAAAATACATTTTCTCATTATTCTTTGCCAGTGTGACTTGAGATTCTTAGCTGGCCACATGGTCTGAAATAAGACTACATTTCCCAGTCTTCCTTGCAGGTCCCCGCATCACATGACCGAGTTCTAAACAATGGGAGATCAGTGGAAGACAGATATGGCAGCATGGAGGACAGCTGTTATGTACCCTCTGCTCCCTTTCTTCTTCATCTTCTCTTCCTTTGTGATGACTAGAATGTGAACCGGATGGATGAAGTCCAAGCAGCTGTCCTAAAGCATGAAGTGGAAGCCACATGTTAAGGAGGGTGGAATAATAAAAGATTAGGCTTCACGCTACCAGCTTGGGACTGTAAATTTCTGGATTCTGTTATATGACAGATAAATAGACCTGAACCACTATTATTTTAGTTTTTGTTTTTGTTTTTGTCTCTCAGAGTTCACATAAACCTTAACTGTTCTAAGATCACATGGTTAGTTACTAGCACCACTGAACTTGACCCTCAATTGTCTTGACTCTAAATGCAGTTGTTTTTATTTTACCCCCCAACAACTGGTACCTCCAACTGCCTCACTTTCAGGGCTTCTGTGAGGACAAAATGAGGAAACAGGTAAGAGAGCACTTTGTAAACTGTAAGGCTTCATTTATATGTGAGCAGAAGCAGCATTTGCATTTGTGGAGAGCTGTGGAAAAATACTTAATGTTTTAGCTTGCTTGTTGGTTGAACAGGTAGGTGAAGAAAAAAAAAGCCAAAAGCCATGTTGTGCTAGAGTCCTGGATTCCAAGTGAACCGGAAACTCCTTTGGCTAATTCCAGGGCCAAAAGATGCCTTTCAGGTGGGGAAGGATGAGTTAGTCCGAGCGTCCAGGACCTCTCTGACTAGCTGTGGTTTAATGTTGCCCAAACTTTTGTGTAAATACACCTACAGCTTAAGTAAAATAGGAAGGATTGGGGGTCAGAATTGCCCTAGCTGGGATATTCTGTGTCCAACATCTCCTCATGAAGGAAATTGTATTAGTAATAAGTCAGATTCCCAGTGTTGGAATTTGAGTTGCTTCAGGAATGAGTGGCCAGGTTTGCAGAGGCTTGTTTGCTTTATGAAGAGTATTGGGGTCAGTCTTTGCTGGCCAGAGGTCTCTAACCAGAGACAGGTTTTCACACAGGGCTTTTCATATTTTCTGCCTTGAGCCAGGCTCAAATACCAAGAAGTCTCTCAGGGGTATTTTTGCAAGTTCGCTCTTTTTCCTTTAGCAACTGTCAAAGGGCAATGAAAGCCAATGCTTAGAAGGTATGCATATGCCCTGAACACTTTGTTCAGGCTCCTTTGAAAGGTGTTGGGTTGCTTCCCAAAGCAAACATTGTTTTGGAATATTCTGGAGATGCATTCAGTCCTTCTTGCATAATTCAAGACTGATGATGCCCCATTGTGAAAAGATAGGGCAAAATATAGTCATAGCTCAAGAGACAAGTCAAGGAACAGGCAGTGTAGGAGTAGGGTGAGGAAATTGTAATTGTAACAACATCTAATACTCACTGAGCATGTTTATGCCCCAGGCACTGTGTTAGCCCTTTACGTATGTTGTATTACTTAATCCTCTTAACAATTTTATGTGTCAGAATGATTAAAAATATTTAACAGCAAGTAGAACACAGCATCAATAGGTGAGAACAGATGTTGCTTTAGTGCTGGGTCTGGGTCCTGGAAGCTCCTTGCTACCCCAGGTATTAACACCTTAGTTTCTGGATTGTGTTACAGGGGGAGGATGAGACAGGGAGCTCACCTCTCCAACCATGCCCCTCCCTCTCCTCTTCCTTCTGTTTCCTTTGTTCTTTTCCCCTTTCCTTCTAATCTAGTGTCCTGGAGAGTGAGAGAGTGATTCTCCCTCACAGGGCTATACCAACAGGGGCTTAGAGTTATGATTTTGAAATAAAGAATACAAAACTGAAAGCAAATTGGATTCAAAGAGCAAGGGGACAGGTATAGAAAGATTATCAGTGATTGTTATTTTTCTAAAGATTTATTTATTTATTTGAGAGAGAGAGAAAGCACATGCTGGGGGAAAGGTAGAGGGAGAGGGAGAGAGAGTCTTAAGCAGACTCCCTGCTGAATGCAGGGCCCAAGGCGGGGCTCCATCTCATGACCCTGAGATCATGACCTGAGCCAAAATCAAGAGTCGATGCTCAACCGACTGAGCTATCGAAGTGCCCCTCAGTGATTGTTTAGATTAGCAGTTCTCAAATTTTATGATCTCAGGATCTCTTTTAGTATTACCAGTATTGAGAACTCCCAAGAGATGTTAATTATGTATTTATAGTTATTTAATATGTGTATATACACTGAAAAAAACTAAAATGTTTATTAATTCATTTAAAAGTAATAAATTATGAAATGCTAACATACATACTTTTGTGATAAACCACTATATTTGAAAACAAAACCTACTTAGTGAGAAGAATGTCATTGTTTTAATTTTTTGCAAACTTTTTTTTTTTTAAGATTTTATTTATTTATTCATGAGAGACAGAGAGAGAGAGAGACAGAGGCAGAGGGAGAAGCAGGCTCCCCGTGGAGCAGGGAGCCCGATGCGGGACTCGATCCCAGGACCCTGGGATCATGACCTGAGCCGAAGGCAGATGCTTAACCGACTGAGCCACCCAGGCGTCCCAATTTTTTGCAAACCTTTTAAATATTTGGTTTAATAGAGAACAGGTCCACTCCCATCTGCTTCTGCATTCAGTCCTTATAATACATTGTTTCAGTTGAAATATATGTAGATAATCCAGCCTCACACAGGTGTATAATCAAAGAAAGATCACTCTAATCAGCTTTTCAAATAATTGTGGATTTCTTCGGGGATATTGTAATAAAACTGCCAAGTGGTAGATTCTAAGAGGACAGTTGCAATGTATAATCTGAAACCATATTGATAACTGGGTTTTCTATTACACTAAAGTCCATTGGCCCATCTTGACCTATTTTGTAACATTGTGTAATGGTCATTTGAAAAAATATTAGGTCATTGAATTATCCAGATCTAAAGTAATGCTGAGATTAGCATTTGTTAATATCACCATCAATTTTATCAGAAAAGTAAATAAATCAAGAAGCTGTCAATCTCATGGTGAAGGATACAAGATTTCCAAAATCCTAATTTTCACTTTTAAGCTTGAATTTTATCCTTGGCAGCAAAAACTGCACTATGTTGTTTTTCTTGACTGGACAGTGGCACTTCATTAATGTTCAAGGAAATGTTTGTCTAATAATCAAGTTTGAGTAAACATAGTTTTTCAGTCCTTCTTTCAAATAAAAATGGTTTTTCATGAAAAAGCAAAAAACAAAAACAAAAACAAAAAACCCCACCAAATAATAGGTTAACTTTCAATTCAATTAATTGCATCAGTGTTTGGCCTGGAGATAACCATCAGACTTAGCTCTGAAGCAGAGGCATTATATAGATACATCTCATTCCACCACATGAAATAGTAAAACATGGATTGTCATCAAGAGCTGAGATTTAATAACATTAGTAACTTTTAGGGCTTTACTACAGATGTTCTTAAGTAATACTGACTTTTTCTGTCCGCTTTAAAAAATTTCCAGCAAGTCCATAAGGGTGAACAACAGCTTAAGGTCAAGTCTTCAGTGGAGATAGTAACTCAGTCTTCATATTTGCAGCTATGTCTTTCATTTGACAAGTTACTGTGTCATTGAAAAGTGTCAGTGTTATTTCTTTTACTGACTTCATTCGGCAGACATTTGGCAATATCAACTCAGAAAGGCTTTATTTTTATTTTTTATTTATTAATTTATTTTTAATTTTTTAAAGATTTTATTTATTTATTTGAGAGAGAGCAAGCAAGCAAGCATGAGCGGGGGGAGGGGCAAAGGTGGAAGGAGAGGGACAAGCCGACTCCCCGCTCAGCGGGGCTCAATCCCAGGACCCTGAGATTATGACTTGAGCCAAAACCAAGACTTGGATGCTTAACTCACTGAGCCACCCAGGCGCCTCTCGGCAAGGTTTTATTAAGCTCTTAGCTATTGACTGCCCTTCTTTAGCCAAGGCAGTATGTAAGATGCTTTGATGGCTTTTTCATTTTAGTTTGAAAAATTGTACCAAACAATTGTTGGCTTAAAAGGCTCATTGTGCCTTTATTTGAAATGTTCAATTTCTTCTCAAACTCTGGATATTTAATTTCAGAATAACATCTCAATTTAACTGGAAGCATAACAATATTAAAAAACATTGTATTGCATAAGATGTGATCAAGTAAAATATTTTTTTCACACTCTCTTTTTTTACTTAGAGCTTTCTATATAATTTCCTCTTATCACAGTTTTCAACATATTTTTTCAGCAAATTGTTCAGAATATTTAGATGTTAATGGTGCAGATATAGGGTGAGAGGAAGTGTTCCAATCTCCCTTTTTAAGCTAATGATCTATCCTAAGATACAAGTATAAAAATAAGTACCACAAAGTATACTTATTTCTTTTTGTTTTTATGTTGGTATAAGGGAAATTTTGGAATTTCGAACAAATGATTATTGAACAAAATGGATTACAGAGATTAAGGCAGATATTTCCAAAGAAAGCTAAAAGCATAGTAGAAGTACTAAGGATAAGCCTGAGTTAGTCTCAGAAAATGCACACATTTATTCTCTAACACTAGAACATTAGAGAATTCTAGAAAAACATGACAATACTCACTCATTCTATCATCAGATGGCTGATGTCATCACATATTGTAAAGAATCTGGGAAAGTCCACTGTATAGTCATGAAAAAATAAGAGTGAAAAAAGCAAATAACTCTTAATATTATTAGGAAAATAGTTTTCACCTTACATGTTCCTTAAGAAGGGCTTGCAGGTTCCTTGAGAAGGTCTTGCAGACTGTAGGACCACACTTTGAGAACTGATAGTTATGAGCATTTAAGGCCGAAATAGTTTTAGAGACTAGAAGAAGTATGATACATGAACAGATTGGTGTTTGAGTTGAATTGTTCCCCCCCAAACACATGTTGAAGTCCTAACCCCTAGTATCACAAAATGGAACTTTATTTGGAAACAGGGTTATTGCAGATGTAATCAGTGAAGAGGAGATCATCCAGGAGTAGGGTGGTGTCCTTATTAAAAGACGGGAGAGACAAACAGGGAGAAGCACGTGACAGCAGAGGTAGAGATTGAAGTGCTTTACTGTGTAAAAATTGCCTGTCGTCACCAGAGATAGAAGAGAGGCATGGAAGAGCTGTGTTGTTTGAGCCACCCACTTTGTGGTATTTTGTTCTGGCAGCCCTAGGAAACTAATACACTAAGCTTGTTCTAAAGACACAGAGGTGGGATAGACATTAATTACTACTGTAAATCCAGGAAAGGTGGTTCTCCTATAATAATTAAAGAACTTTCTGCCAAAGACAAACAAATAAAGCCTCTCCTGGCCCATTGCAATGCATGGCATTTAGAGATCTGGAAGCTGATTCCCATCAATCAGGAGTTCTTAGAACCTTCCAATATCAAATGTTACTGTTGCTGGAGCCCCGGCAAATAGTTTCACCTTATGGAGTGCTGGGGCTGTTTAAGAGAAGATAAAGTCTTGTCTCACTCATAGGAACTTAGACTACTGCACTGATGTCTGGGAGTCGACCTGGATAATATGGAACGAAGGCATTGGGAATAGGGCATGTTTTGTCTCCAGCTTAACTCCAAAGTAGACATTCTTAGGATAGAGCAGAAAAAAAAAAACAAAAAAACAAAAAAACAAGCATTAAGTTTCATTCTCACCCTGAGACTTGCATCCTAAACTCAAATGTGTTTGTTTTAGGAGGTCTCCTTTCATATTCTCCTTGGAAACCTTTCATATCCTATGACATCCAGTTTGACATTTTCGGGTTTGCTTTACTCCCCTGTGTCCAACTTCCATTGATTACATCAAAATTTCATAGATACCACCTATCACTAAAGGGAAAAGTGAAGGCAAATTACTCTTAGGAAAAGTGGGCTGCAGATTATCACAAGTTGGCTCTGTTTAATAGATAAGGAAATTCAGATGACAGAGAAAGACAATTACATTGATTAATACTGGAGCACAGAGAGAAAGAAATATTAACCAGAAAGGCTTTGACTTCCAATCCCTACTATTTCCACAGGCAGCTCCCCAACCTTGCTCCCCCGACCAAAAAAAAAAAAAAAAAAAAAAGTCCCTCATTTCTATTGAAGCTGTTTTGAACAGCACACCTCTCAATGACTTTAACTTCAGAGGTTTGGAGCTTTTTTCCCCCTTGTTTAAACTCAGTCATGGTCGTACATGTGGGTTACTCTGGTTTTACTCTGTCGGTGCCGACACAAACTATTTTGCCACAATTAATGTTTTGGTCAACAATGTGCAGACTTAAAGCCCTGAGTTATATGACTAGGCAAATAAAAGCAGACCACAAAATTTTGTCTCCTCTGGTTGGCTATGATTCACCCATAGGGACAAGCCAGCAGTCTTGCTGCTTTCCCCAAAACCCCAGGAAAATCAGACTGTCATGTTATACTTCTTTGTCCCTTTATACAGATGCAGAGTCAGTCTGCCGAAATTATGGGGCTCAAATATTTAATTTGTGTAATGCAGTGGAACAATTTCAACAGGTAGTGATTAGTCAAGTATCCAAACTGAAAAGCATTCACACATCACTCAGAGACGCATGAAGTTCTGGCCATTATGCAGGAAAGCAGCCGCCTGGGAGTCCATGAGATTTACAGATTCCAAAATATTTGATATAATAGGTCTTTTTTTTTAAATGAAGGAGTTCAAGCTAAAAAATAAAAATTATTGATTTCATGAGTAAATATATTTTCTTAAATGATTTAGAAACCTCTGTTTATTCATTTACTGACAGTGTTTAGAATATATAGTAGCCAGTGCGTCTGCAGATATATTTATGTTGGACTGTTTGGCTTGGCTTCACCTCTGTAATAATTTATAACAGTTTCAATGTAAACCCACCACTGAGCAGGTCATAAAGGTCCTGGATTTTAACCATCGTTGTTGCCGATAAACCCACAGCACTGGTTCCTACCACAGAGCTTGAGCTCATCCCTATCAGGCCTGTGGAAATTCTTCACCTAGGCAAGTTTAAATGCTAAGGAGTTTTAATTCAGTATCTTGTCTCTCAGCTTTGGGTTCCTTTTCAAAAGAGGGACTTATTTATTTATTTATTTTAGTGTCTTTCTATTTTTATTTATTTTATGGGGGTTACTGCATTATAGTGTGGATTTTATTTATTTATGTATCTTTATATTATATGATACACTTTTATGTATTATACAATATTTTATGTTATATTACTTTACAAAATTTATATTTATATATAATAAATTATATGTTTATATGTATATATTATACAATTATATACATTATACAATATTATACATCATATTATATGTATATATATTGTAGAATTATATGCATTATACAATATTATACATCACATAATAGAATTTAAGAAACAGAACAAACGATCAAACATAGAAAAAAAAAAAGAGACAAACAAAAAAACCAGACTCTTAAATACAGAAAACAAACTGGATTTTATTTATTTTTAAGAAATATATCTTTAGAAGCAATTGTCAAATAAAATTTATATTCTCTCATATTTTTAAAAAAAACTGATGAAGGTCAACCTTCATATGTGTATTCATGCTGCCATCATGTAATTGACAGATACTGGCAAAAAATTGGGGAAAACAATCTTGATGCTGAGATATTTCTTAATAGTTATCAATTTCAATCAGCTGATGAGAGGCATCAATGTTTGGACTATAGCTTCACTTTCAAGTTTTTCTAAATTTTCTAGATTTTATAGAAATTTTCCAGATATTTTATAATATCTTTCTAGATAATATATTGACAGATTCTTAATGTCAAAACATCCTTATTAATGCATTATAGTCCAGTTATGAAATTAACAAAATGCTTTTAATACAATTTAATATATTAGTTTTAACTACCTATGTAATTAATATATTTATCATTTGCACAAGTAAAGAAGTAGTATTTTTTTCCATATTAAAAATAAACACCTTTTAAAAGAGTTTATAGTATGCATTTGAGAAAGAATGAACATTTCTGAGGGAGATCAAAGTGATAAAGAACCACTTAGTGGTGAGTAAAATGTATACAGTTCTATATCTTATGATGAATCATCCCTGTGAAGGATGTTTTATAATTAGGAACCTCTTACTCCACTAGTACATTGACAAAAATGGTCATCATACTCTGTTTAGCTAATGTTTATTGTCCCGACATTCACTCATCTATTCATCCAAGAAATATTTATTAAGCACTTACTTTGGCAGGATCATCCTTTTCTGCCATAATTTTGCAAACTGGGTGTAGTTACCTCAGCTTTACAGATGATAAATGAAACTATCTGGGAAATTATTTAAATGGCTCGATATCGACACAGCTAAGACATGGCAGGGTCAAGATTTGAACAATTTCTGTCTGTTTCCAGAACAATGTTAGGTTGTTGCAAAACTGGTTCTGGAATGAAACAGATCAATACATGCATACTGCTGAGGCTTCTTGCTAATAGCATGACCTTGGTTAAGTTGTTGAACCACTTAAGACTTCAGTTTCCTTTTGTTCACATTGCCAGCCCTCCCCCACGCCCCTAGCTGGTTAAGATCAAAAAAGCTACACTAAGAAAGTGGGGTTAGGTGTTGAGAACCTCTTTCCCTGGACATCAACTTGGGGGAAAAAAGGGGTTTATGGTTACTGACTCATTCACCAAGGTAAGATACTCCTTAGGTGTCTAAAAATTAAAAACAAATATCATATGACTTTAGCACATAGAATAGATTTATAATACTTTATAAACATCAATAAGAAACATAAAAATATAAAGATGATAATAGCTCTATATACCACATTCTCCATTAACTGCTGCTAATTTTTTTTTAAAAAGATTTTATTTATTTATTTGACAGAGAGAGACACAGCGAGAGAGGGAACACAAGCAGGGGGAGGGGGAGAGGGAGAAGCAGGCTTTCCGCTGAGCAGGGAGCCTGACGCCGGGCTCAATCCCAGGCCCCAGGGATCATGACCTGAGCCGAAGGCAGACGCTTAACCATCTGAGCCACCCAGGTGCCCACTGCTGCTAATATTTTAACATCTATATGCATATATAGGTGTGTGTGTGTGTGTGTGTGTGTGTGTATTGTACTACACTTACAGAAGTAGGCCCATACTGCAAATTTTTAATTAAAACTGTGATATGAGCATAATGCTCCCAAGGGCATAATTTTAGTGGCTGGATAATATTGAACATATAGATGCAGCACTATTTACTTAACTAGTTTCATATTGGTGAGCACTTGGCTTCAAGAAGCATCCTCGTACAATTGCTCACTTACGCAGAAAGTAAGCATCATAGGAATGCATTTTAGAAATGAGATTGCTAAATCAAAGTGTTTTCCACTTTTAACTGTTTCATAACACAAATTGCTTTCTAGAAAAGTTGTATGAATTTATACTTCCAGAATGTGAGTACCTGTTTTCATGTCGACCCTGAATTTCTCTACTTTAAAAATAAACCTTGCCAGTAAAATATGTGAAAAATTGTAACTTTTGCAAGTTATTCATTTCTTAAAATGAGAATGAGCATCTCTTTAGAACATGTTTTTTTTTAAAGAACAGTTTTAGATTTACAGAAAAATTGTGAAGGTAGTAGAGAGTTCCTATATACCTTTTCCCCTATTATTAGTATATGACATTCATGTGATATGTTTGTTATAATCAATGAACTACTATTGATACATTATTATTACTGAAGTACATACTTTATTCGGATTTCCCTAGTTTTGATTTAATGTTCTTTTTCTTTCCAGAATCCTACCACGGTACTATATTACATAGCCTCCGTAGCTTCTTCTTGGCTGTGACAGTTTCTCATACTTTCTTAGTTTTTGATGACGTTGACAGTTCTGAGGAGTACTGGTCAGGTATTTGTAGAATATTCCTCTATTGGGGTTTGCTTGAGATTTTTTTCATGATGATACTTCAGGTTATGTGGAAATTAACAGAAGTGAAATGCCATTTCTGTCACATTATATCCAGGGTACATTCTTTTTTTTTTTTTTTTTTAAGATTTTATTTATTTATTTGACAGAGAAATAGAGAGCACAAGCAGGGGGAGCGGCAGGCAGGGGGAGAAGCAGACTCTCCACTGAGCAGGGACCCCAATGTGGGGCTCGATCCCAGGACCCTGGGATCATGACCTGAGCCGAAGGCAGCCGGTTAACCGACTGAGCCACCCAGGCGCCCCTCCAGGGTACATTCTATCGAATGACTTACAAGTGCTGTTGTTGACGTTGACCACCTGAAGTAGCATTTGTCAGGTTTCTGCACTAGAAAGTTCTCTTTTGTTCTCCATTTCCATACTGCATTCATTGGAAAAAATCACTGTGTGTAGCCTGCACTTAATGAGCAAAGTTATCCTTCACCTTCTTTAGGGCAGTTAACTACATAAATTATTTGGAATTTTTCTGCATGAGAGATTGTTCTATTCTACATTTATCTATCATCTATCTGTCTATCATCTGTCTATCATCTATCTATCTATTTATCTATCTATCTATCATCTATCTACCAATCATCTATCTATCATCCATTCATTTTTTTATATCAGTATGACCTCATGAATATTTATTTAATATGTTGGGATATAGTCCATTACTACTTTATTTTGTTGCTCAGATTGTTCCAGCTTTGGCCTCTAGGAGCACTTTTGGTGGTTCCTGTATTACTTTGACACATCCTTATCATTGCAACTCTCTTTTTCCTTTTCTTGTTCGAGCATTTCCTTACTCAGGCACTGCAAGGTGTTCCAGGCTCATCTTGTGTGTTTTCTGCTCGGGATGAATATATTTTAATATGTGATTCTGTCATTACTGTTCATTCTTTTGACAATTTTTCACTAATGCTCTTTGTTCATTTTTCTACTTAGATATTTGTCTGTTTATTAATTGATTAAAACATTTTTTTTAGTATCTTTAAGTCAGTTAAATGGCACTGGAAAAGATGCGATTTACTTGTTAAATCCCCACACTGGGATGGCAGTGGGATAGTGGCAGGTGGGAGAGAGAGAGAGAGAAGGGAACATTTCTGTCTTAAATTATCAAACATTAGACAATGTTTTTTATTATCTAATACACTTCATTGGCAGTTTCCTGCATTTACGATATGTGGCTCCTTCTGTTACAACACTAAAAAAATATTTTTTTTTACTCTCCATTGGTGTAATGGAAACTCTGCATTAATAGCCATCATTGATTGAAACATTTGCTCTTTATTAAACACCGTGCTGGGCTTTTTACATATATTATTCATAAACCTAACAAAAATTCTGAAAGATAGGTGTATAATTAGCTTTGTCCTACAAATAAGAAAACCAGGTCTTCAAGAGGTTGCATTGCCCAAGGTCAAACCCCCAGAAAATTGCATATTTGGGATATAATACAATGACTCTCTGACTTTGGTACCCATGGCACTTTGTTCTTCTCCATGCTGATCAGTTATCAGATGATGTTTTCTACTATGAGTAGGAAGCTTTCCACCTGCTTCAATGTTGGAAGTCATCAGATAATTATCAGTTTCTTCATCTACCAAACGGAGGATTTTTTTTTTTAATCAGCCATTATTGGATTAGATAAATAGAACCTTTAAGAATGATACAGAATATGAACTTTATAACAAGGACTTGACCTAATGTAATTCTGTAAGCTGGTCAAACATTGATGTATGCCTTTCTTTCTGTGTTTGGTGCTGGGGACAAACTCCACAGGAAGTTAGGGAAGAGGAGCTGTGTACCCACTTGTGCCTCATAGTCATGAGACAAGCTAGCAGATCAGCAACATGCATGACCACGATGGCTCCTGGTGCCTTGTACAGACCACTTGGGCATAAAAAGAATATGGCTGCGGTATCACTCTTACTTGTAATCAGATTCAGAATGTCCTTTATGACCCAGACCCTTACAGGAAAGGAGATTCTGGAATACTCGGTTGCTGCTTAGGTAAATTGACATGATACAAGTTACCATGATGCCTGTCTTGCTCTGCATTATTTGAAGTGGAAACTGTGGGGGCAATTCCTCAATATCCATTTTTCTCTTTCATATGTACCAAATGAGCCTTGATTTTGTTCAGAGAGGTAATGTTCCCAGCTCAAAAAAATATATGTCCTAATCTCCTTTGTAGGTGGCTGGGACTGGTCATCAGTAGTGATGGCAAGGAGTTCTGGTCCATGAAATGTAACTAAGGTCATTAAGCGAAGTTTCCAAGAGAACTCTTTAAAGAGAGTAGACACAGATGCCCCATACCTTTCACTTCTTGCCTTTCTTATTCCTGCCTGGGACACTGATGCAATGTTGGAATGGAAACAGTCAGTTACAATCTTTTGCAATAGCAAGCATGAGGATGAAAGCTGCACTCAAGGATGGTCAAGCAGAAAATTTTTGTGCAAAAATTAAAAACTGTATCTGGCTAAGTCATTATGGTGTGTTTTTTCTGTAGCATGCCCCTCATCCTGTGTTGCATGGACACATCATTGTAAGTAATTCAGTAACAAAACTAATAGGGTATGAGTAAGTAGAGAAGATTTGGACACTCTTGAGTCATAGGATATTTCTACACAGAGAAGGGTTGGAAGGGGGTAGTCTACGTCCAGAGGCAGAAATACAGAGTTTCTTTAGTTCACCTTGACTAAAGAAGAAAGTAGTAGAGGTATGGTTGGAATGCTACAACAGGAAAAACGATTAGCACTTTTTATTTATTGGAATGGGAAAATCAGGCACTTTAAGTTTGCATAGGTTCCCTTTGATAATGGGATACTAATTATAAGAAATCATTAGAATATGAGAGAAACAAGGGATGTTATCTTTTTAGCTCTTTAGATACTCTGGGTTCCTAAAGTAGGAGAAATATGAGGAACTGACGTATCATGTTTCCATTATTTGGTCCATAGCCTGCATCAAAGTGACTTGATTTCTCTATTTATTTGATACTTACATTTTGCACAACAATTGATTTGATTGCACAGGTTTGCTACTGTCCAATATGGAGGCCCTTGGGACGACATTGGCACCAAGTCATTTCAGATAGGGCTGACATTGGTCTTGTCTAGCCCCTACCCAGAAATGCTTAGTTCACTTACTGCTTCAATCACTTGTGAACAGGGTGGCAGAGTTCTTTGCCTCAACAAATGACATAACCCTTAAAACTAGCAAAAGTGTTGGTTAAGCTTATTCTCTTAAAACAAACAAACCAACAAAAAGGAATCTTAGGTGTAGTAATATCCTGAGGTCCCAAAGGATTTTTCTGTAGCTGATCAAGTAAGTATATACTATGGCTGGAAATGGAGAATCCATAGAGAGGGAGAGAACACTTTCAAGGGTAGGTGGAGCACCGGGAGAGTGACAGAGAACAGCAGCCCAGAGGGAGGTAGGATGTGATGGGAAGATCTCGGTTGAGTACGGTGGCTGAAGAAATTACTGAGATGAGAGTGCAGGGGGCGTGGAAACCACCTCTGAAGTGGCCCTGATGATGATCACTTCTTGATACTTGCACCCTAGTGTTGTCCTCCATCCACATTACACCAGGGTTGATCTGTGTGGCCAATAGCATGTGGGAAAACTGATGGTATGTGACCTTCATGGTTAGTTTATGAAAGATTGGCTTCTGTCTTAGGCATACTCTCTTCTTCTCTGGTCACTTGTTTTGGGGAAAACCAACTACCATGTCCTGAGAACATGTCAGGAAACCTATGGAGAAGCCCATGCAATGAAAAATAGAGGCCTCTGGCCCAATGAAGAACTGAGACTTGCTAACCACCGTGTAAGAGCTTGGAAGTAGGTCCTCCCCACTTCAACACTTCACCCAACTATAGTCCCTGTTGACAACTTGAGTGCAAAACTGTGATAGATCCTGAGCCAGTATCACCTAGCTAAGATGTTCCTGAATTCCCACTCCTCTGCAACTCTATGGGATAATACATGCTCTTTTAAGTGACTAAGTTATGGGATACTACGTTGCACAGCAATAGTTAGCTAATACAGATGGGTATGGACAAGATTAAATAGAGACTTGAGAGTAATGTTGATTCATTAATGTCTCCTGACCCCAAATTTGCTGCAAATAAGAGTATGGTAGTTTTAGTAGAGGATTTGAATTCACTGATGAGTCTGGAGTTAGCATAATGGAAAAGAGAAGAGCTGAAAATAGAATGGAAATAATGGAAGGAGAAGAGTTGAAAAAGATCCCCGTGGGTCCAAATTATGTTGAGGACCTTATGTTTAAGGTATCCAGCCACCTGGATGGTGGGGTTTTGCTCTGCAGGTGCGGTAAAAGGCTGGAGATGCAAGGGGATTAAGGAGGTGAGCATGAGTGGTTCAGATAATTCACCATGGATGCTCGCTTAATTTTGCTGAAGAGTTATCTGTAGCAAGCCGTGTGTTCATCTTGTTCATGCCTGTTTTACTCTGACCCGTTGATCTGGGATCATCTAGACACTTGTCCCACCCTGAGGACACCATCTCACTTTTTTGCGTGGTCCCTACAATTCGGGGCTTAACACATTCTTAAACTGCCATTCTAACAGCTTCTAACAACACTGTAAGGTCTGCAAGTCATGGACTATTTTCCTGAGCTGAGGTCCAGGAAAGCTAAGTGATTAATCTAGAGTCCCACAGCTAGCCAGTAGCAGGGCCAGGTCTAGACTTGGAACTCTTGGTTTTCTGTCTTATGCCAATATGCTTTTTTTTTTTTTTCTTTTTTAGGTTTTCCTCATTATGACTATGGCAGACCAGACTCAACAGGTACACTGGGAGCAGACCACTGAAGGATGAGCAAATTGAGCTGCATTTAGGATTTGTGCATCCTAACATATTAAAATGTTTTTCTAACATTTTGGGTTTGGCATAGCAAAGTGTGCCAAGATTCCTTTCCTTTCATTTTTAAACCCACATGTATTTTCAGGGAAATTAAGCTCATATGTTTCTGATTCATTTACTGTATAACTCATCAAAATATTGTTTTATAACACTTCTTGGCAGTCCATGAAACCTTTTAAAATATAGACTTTTCCCCTCTTGCTACCAAGGAAGCCATGTTTTAGCAAGAGCACAGCACCAATTAACCCCAAAGCGTTTTCCAAATAAACTTCACATGGACGCTAAAGACCTAATTGGGTTCTCTGTGATCAATAAGAATGCAAATCAAGAAATACCCTTTGAACACACTCTGTGTATTGGATTCGGGGGGATGTTGAGTCATAAAGATAAATGGGAAGTGACCCTCAGGATTTAAATAGATGCCATGATAGAGACTGAGAAATGACAGTCAAAACATTCATTGAGCACTTCGAACGTGCCTGCTACTGGGTGAAGCCTTTTATAAACATTATTTCATGTAATCTTCTTGACCATTTTATGTATAGTATCCTTATTTTAAAAACAAGAACACTGAGACCTAGAGAGTTTACTGAGTCAAGTCAGATAGTTGGTCAGCAATGGATTCAAGACCAAATCTCTGGTAGTTTGATCGCAGAGACCAGTTTTTTAAGCTGTTATTGTAGACTTGGAAATTAAGATACAGTGAGACTAAGCTAATGTCCAGCTTTTTGGAGGTAGAGATTGGACTTCATTAATGTCACATAATTTATTTCTGTTTAAACTTTATTTCTGACCACAAGACTATTTCCTTCTGGCTACTCTGCTTGCATTTTGGACATTCTTTGGCAAAGGTCATGATCGTGCAATAAAAAGTCTTGTTAATGTCTTTTGGGTAGCTTATCTGAGATGTTGACCACATGAATGAGTGTTCCTTCTCACACAGTAGGGCCGTCTCAGAAAAACTCTGTCATGTCCACACTATACATAGCAGTCTCTGCACCATGCTTTCTATAAATTAACTTTTGTGTGAGAATATCATTATTTATATTGATAATATAATAAGAGGAGATACTATTTTTTGTTAAAATAGTATCTCCGTTAAATTACTTGATTTTATCCTCACAAAGTCCTCATGAGCTATGCAGGGTCAGCTCCTCATTCTTCCAATGAAGATACTGAGGCATAGAATAGTTAAATAATAACCACTAAAGGGGTACTCAGGTGGCTCAGTCAGTTAAGCATGAGACTGTTGCTTTTGGCCCAGGTCATGATCTCAGGGTCGTAAGACTGAGCCCGGGGTCACACTCCTTGCTGGGCGTGAAGCATGTTTAAGATTCTCTCTCTCCCTCTTCCTCTGCCCCTCCTGCCTGTTCACTCTCAGCATGTGCATGCGCATACGTGCGCTCTCCAAAAATAAATAAATAAATACATACATAATACATACATACATAATAGCCACTAAAGCTCTCTAAGGTAGGTTTTTCCATTATATATATATTTCATGATTTATCATATATATTTATATTTCATAATTTATAATCCATAACATTGTTAATGGTCATTTGGGGTTCTTTCTTTCTTTCTGATTATTCCTAACATTTAAAAAATATGTTAAGTTTGTACAAGACTTTGCAGAAGAGTATAAAGGGCAAGAGTTTCTCTAATTATTAGGAATTACAAGTGCTAGATATGTAAATGTCCACTAATGTAAAGGTAATATAAGTTGTTTTCAATTTCAATTTGTTATTTTGATTTACATTCCCAGTAGAAATGTATAAGTGTTTCTTAACTCTATAACCATGTCAACTACTTTTTTCTTTAAGATATAGGTGTTTTTCTCTTTTTTTTAGTTTTTATTTAAATTCTAGCTAGTTAACATACCGTTTATTATTAGTTTCAGATGTACAATATGGTGATTCAACACTCCATACAATAAGCTGGTGCTTACCACAACAAGTGCACTCCTTAATCCCCATCACCTATTTCTTCCATCCTCCACCAACCTCCCCTCTGGTAACCATCAGTTTGTTCTCTATAGTTAAGAGTCTCTCTCGTGGTTTCTTTTTCTCTTTCTTTCTCTTTTTCTTTGCTTGTTTGTTTTGTTTCTTGAATTCCACATATGAATGAAATCATACGGCCTTTGTCTTTCTCTAACTGACTTATTTTGCTTAGCATAATACTCTCTAGCTCCATCCATGTTGTTTCAAGTGGCAAGATTTCATTCTTTTTTATGGCTGAGTAATATTCCATTGTATGTAAATATATACCACCTCTTCTTTATCCATTCATCAGTTGATGGACACTTGGGCTGTTTGCATAATTTGGTAGATAATGATGTTATAAACATTGGAGTGCATGTATCCTTTTGGATTAGTATTTTATATTCTTTGGGGAAATACCTAGTAGTGCAATTGCTAGATCACAGGATAGTTCTATTTTAAACTTTTTGAGAAACCTCCATACTGCTTTCCAGAGTCACTGCAATAATTCAAGAGTGTTCCACTTTCTCCACATCCTCATCAACATCTGTTGTTTCTTGTGTTGTTGATTTTAGCCATTCTGACTGGTGTGAGGTGATATCTCTTTGTAGTTTTGATTTGCATTTCCTTGATGATGAGTAATGCTGAGCATCTTTTCATGTGTTTCTTGTCCATCTGAGTGTCTTCTTTGAAAAAATGTCTACTCATATTTTCTGCCCATTTTTAATTGGATTATTTATTTTTTGAGTGTTGAGTTTTATAAGTTCTTTATATATTTTGGATACCGATCCTTTATCAGATATGTCATTTGCAAATATCTGCTCCCATTCCATAGATTGCTTTTTAATTTTGTTGATTATTTCCTTTGCTGTGCAGAAGCTTTTTATTTATTGTCAATTTGGTTGATATGTTGTCTTTATTTCGATTTCCCCTTGATATTATTGAGTTAGACATCTTTTCAATGTTACTAGCCTTTTGTGTTTTAGTTGGGGTCCAAAGAAGAGTACAAAAACAACTTTAAGAATTTAAACAGGGCCCTATTATTGCAAGGCTTTGGTTCTGTAGGGATGGAGTTGCTTAGTTGAAAAGGGGTTGCCCAGAGACTAACCACATCACAAAGCAATACCGTTTTTGGACTGGTGGCAAAAAGAAGATGTTGTGTTTTCAGCCCCGGTAAGCTGGGACCACTCAGTTTCCTTGAGAATCTCTGGCTTAATGTGCAGTCTCAGTTCAGCTCTCCCATTTGTCCTAAAGATAGGGGAAAAAAATCCTCAGGAACAGTGAGAAAAAAGTGGTACCAACAGCCTGGGAGTATAGTGAGTCTAAACAACTTGTAAGAGGGTCACTAAAGAAAGCGAGCCCTGGAATGGAAGGTGAAGATCAGAAAATTCTATATTTAAATTTGAGATTTTGTAGGCAACACAGGTTCTAGTGATGATAATGTGAGCGCAACACATGGGAGTGAGTAAGTAAAGTCAGTTTGAAAGAGAAGTCTTTAGAGATAAGGAAAATAAGGAGTAAAGGGCAAACAGGGCTATTCTCTTGCACAATTCCTGGGACCCCATTCAATAGTCATCTGTGACGCTGGTTAGGCTAAGGTTTAAATGATTAATTCACATAGATTTCCTCCTTTGTCCCCACATATTAGTATGTGAGAGTAGGAGCTTCTTCTGTCTTACTCAACACTGTATCTTTAGTAACTACAAGATTAATAGGTACTCCAAAAATATCTGTTGGCTGAATGAATAAATGCTGATGTCACTATAAGACAAGAGTAATAGTGGAAGGATGAATTAACAGCTAAAGACTTAAATGAATGAGGAGAAGTGGTTTGGAGGTCAGGGGATGACAGCAACAAATCAGTAAAGATGAAGATAAAACGGGATGGCATGACCCTTTTAAACTATAGGGGTTCCTTTGCTTTTGGTGTGTGTGTAATGGATAATGGCCAGAAAACTGTAATGATGAGACAGTGCTGCTCCCAAGCCACAAGGGGTGTGAGATAACAAATCCTCCACTTGCAGAGCTATAGGGAGAGTGAACTTGCAAAGAGTCTCAGCTAGGTTTCTAGGCAAGATGGGAGAGTGAACATTTTGTGAAGAGGCCAAGGATCAAGAGGAGCTTGCTGATCACAGGTGGGGAGTTCCAAGGTATGATGGATAGCAATGGAGGGAGGGCATATTGGTTAGAGTCCCAACAAAACCACTCCTCTGGTTCAATTTTGGAGACTTTAATAAAGGGGAAAAATTTATCAAGCTGTAGGCAGGGCTCAGGGGAATCAACAAGGAAAAATAAGGCACCCAGAGACTGGTAATTGTGGGCAGTCATTACTACCCCTGGGTCTGAAGATCCAAGCAGAGGAAACAGTGTTAAAAAGCCCACTAAGTGCCAGACCATAAAGGAAAAAATGTCTATGGGAACCGTGGTCCAGGAGGAATACAGCCACTGCCAGAACCACATCAGCAAGTCAGGGAGGCAGCAGGGAGGGGGTGGGAGATAAATGCTCCAGCACTCTCTCCACTAATCCTGTTTTTCTGCATTTGGGACCTTTCCTCCCAATTGCTGTACCCAGTTGGAAGTCAAAGAGAAGATGACCCTGGAATCTGCTTTCCATCGTGGAAGTTTGATTTCAGGGGAAAAGTGGGGCAGAGAATTGCAAAGCATGTGTTTAGTGGTAACAGGTGGATATAGGCTAGCTAGTTGAGAGAAAAAAAGAGGACTTTATCAATGAAGGGATGCATAGAGAAGTCTGGGAATCAGGGCCTGGGTGTTAATGGAGGCCTGAGTTAAAGTTGGATGGCAGATTATATGCTTGTAGTTTGTACTAAATATCATAGAGAGGCTATAAGCATTCCTTTCCTTGCATTAATGAAGCCTGGCTCACTCTGAGAGGTCTGCGTTTTGATTTAGTGTTTTTGTGATGTGTTCACTGGAAGTTCATGCTTTCTTGATGCTCACTAGAAACATGCTATAGTAGAGATTTTAGAGCTAGGACAGAGTCATTTTCTGCTACTCATGGACAAGGCAAAAATGGACAAATGTGGGGGTTACACTGATTAGAGAAAGATGTCTGCCATTGTTCAATGTAACCCAGATGCTCTGCAGAAACCCTAAGTTACTCTCCTACTTGGAAATAACCTGAATCCTTTGGTCTTGCTAAGTGTGATCATATTTTGAATGTTTTCCCATGTCATAGACTTTGCTATGTTCTCAATCACCATGTCTTTTCCTATCTATGAACACCCTTTAAATCTTAAATAAATATTAACTTAATATTGCATATTGAATTAGTGTTCACAAGACTACCACTTACTTCATGAAGTCTTTCCTATTCAGACTCCCAAGCAGAAATGGATCAAAAGTTGTTTTGCCTTCTGGTGCAGTCACTGTTGAAAACAGTATGGAGTTTCCTCAGAAAGTTAAAAATAGAACTACCCTATGACCCAGTAATCTCACCACTGGGTATTTATCCCCCCCCCAAAATACAAAAACACTAATTCAAAGAGATAAATGCACCCCTATGTTTATTGCAGCATTATTTACAATAGCCAAATTATGGAAGCAGCCCAAGTGTCCATTGATAGATGAATGGCTAAAGAAGGTGTGGTGTATATACACAATGGAATATTATTAAGCCATAAAAACAATGAAATCATGCCATTTGCAATGACATGGTTGGAGCTAGAGAGTATAATGCTAAATGAAAGTCAGAGAAAGACAAATACCATATGATTTCATTCATAGGTAGAATTTAAGAAACAAAACAAATCAGCAAAGGGAAGGAAAAGGAGAGGAAGAGAGACAAACCAAGAAACAGACTCTTAACTATAGAGAACAAACTGATAGTTACCAGAAGGGAGGGGGATGGGGTGTGCTGACATAGGTGATGGGGATTAAGGACTGCACTTGTCGTGATGAGCGCTGGGTGATGTATGAAGTGTTGAATCATTATATAGTACACATGAAACTAATATAACACTGTTAACTACACTGAAATTAAAAAAAAAAGAGTTGGATTGCCTTTATTAGGATCTTGTCTTTAATCAATTAAGTAGAAAATTAAGTTAAGCAGATTATTCAAGTATCTATCATAAGAAGAACACTCTGGAGATTGTAGAAGACCCATATCCTGTTTTGGGAAATGAATGATCTGCATATGTGTCTACAAAATGTCTCTTTAGGTACAAGATTATGATCTTTGCAAGAAAAGAAATATCAAGGCAATTATGACAGTGGTATTATTGGGTTAAAATATAACATTTAGCACCTATTCCAAAGGTATGAACTAGAATTTAGAATTTCCACTTCTGGAAAAATGAGAATATTAATATCTATAATTATTAAGATTATAGTTCCCCCTTCCTCTAAGCAGTGGTTCTTAATTGGGAGCAGCACTGCCCCCTTAAAGGGCATTTGGAAACACAGAGGGTGTTTTTGTTTGTCTCAGTGATAGGAATGCTGCTGACATTAAGTATCTGGAGAGAGTATTGGCACCATCCTGCAATGTGGGAATAGTGCTGCTTAAGAAATAACTATCCATCCAAAATGCCTATAGTCCTCTCATTGTGAGGTATTAAATGCCATAGATTTTTTTTTTTTTAAAGTTTTGCTCACTCCTGGTTCTGCATTTTTCCATCTAACAGCTGCTTCTCCCGTCTTGTGCTTTTCCCTGCCTCACTCAGTTCTACTGTGGTCCACCAGTCACTTTGCTAGTCATTATAGTGCCTATTAAAGGTGTGGTGGGCACTGTATAACCCTTGGAATTAGGCCAATTGGAGTATAACCCCCAATTCTGCCGCTCCTTAGCTCTATGCCTCTTAGAACGTTACCTAAGTACTCTGAGATTTAAACTACTCTTTGAGAGAATAAGTTTACTGTCATCTTCTTTGTCTTGAATTCTTTTAGGATTAAGGCAGAATATACACATATTTAAAATAATTTCTGCCTCATAGAGTGCTTATAAAAATTTAAAAAGATAAGGTCAACAAAGAGCTTCATATAGAATATGGCACATGGCAGACATTTAATAAATTGTGGCTACTATTTTCTTCTGCGCAGTGAATATATTTGATATTGCATGGAAAAGTAAGACACTGGACGATTCATCCTCAGAATATCTACCAGATCCCAGCAACAGTCTGAAAACTTTTGGCAGCAAGAGCAAGCAAGTAAGTTAAATTTTATAATCTGAATAATGAAATCATTTGAAAGGCGACCGAAGGTTAAGAGGGTGGATTGGGGAGGAAATGTTATTCTATCTGAATGTGTTCACCTAATCATGCACATTTTAGGATAATACCAAGTTGTATTCTCCTGAATAGAGGATTTCATGCCCAATTTCCACCACTTGCTTTCAAGAGAATGGCCTCCTATGTAACAGCCCACTGTGCTGTCCGACCCGAGCTGAGAACTCTAAGGATGGATCATGCAGACTTTATTTTGAACTTCCTAGATTAGGCAAGCTTGCCAAACCCCAATGTTGCTGGAGCATATTTGAGTGTTGATTTCAACAAAGTACAATTCTTCTGAAATAATTGACTGGCCCTAAAATATCTAATCTCCGAGTTGGACTTTTGTAATTTTTGAAGCAGGAAATGGTTCTCGGCAAATATTTAGAAATGGTGTGGAAACACTGAAGTTCACATCCATGGCAACACTTAGGCATGCAGGCTGTGCAAGGCATCATGCCTTCCTTAATAGAAGTATTTAATTCTTAAGTATTTGTCATCAGTTAAAATATGGAGGCTGACATAGAAGAGGCAAGTTCTTCCAGTCCAGCTTGAGAAGACCCTGGTTGACATCTGACCCCACAGTCTTATATACAGAAGCAGAAATTCCCTTTCCACTTAAACTGCATCTGCTGGGCAAGGTTTTAATAAAGCAGCAATTCATGGAAAGGTTTCCCCCTATTGCAAGTGTCAAAGTTCTCCTTGTTGAAGTTAACTGTTGGCAAAGTGTGCCTGGTCTCAGCTGTGAACTTTGCCTTATTGCCTCACTTCTCCTTGACAGAAATAAACTTCATAAGCAACTGTAGGATGTATCAAAGTTCTGTATTCATATGAGGATGATATGAAATAGAATGGAAAAAAATATATATTTAAGATATATTTATTTATTTTAAAGAGAGAGAGAGAGTGTGCAAACAGGGGGTGGCAGAGGAAGAGGGAGAGAAAGAATCTCAAGCAGACTCCTTACTGAGTGTGGAGCCCATTGTGGGGCTCAATCCCAGGACCCTGAGATCATGACCTAAGCTGAAATCAAGAGCCGGCCACCTAACCGACTGCAACACCCAGATGCCCTGGAAGTATATATTCTGTCATTGAAATTAATTTCAGCACATAATAGTTAATGTTTTCTGAGAAGTTGTATTTGCATATATTTACCTGAGTAAAGATAAATTACAAGATAGGTATACAAAAATAAATATATGAAGAAAAACCATTTGGTTTCACATCAAGAAGGCAGGAGCCTTGGATTTAAATTCCATCTTCAATCCTCATTTGTTGGAAAATTGCAGATAAATGACTTAGGCCAAAGATAACTTGTAGGTTTTTTCACTGTGTCATTGAGGAGATAGATGGCAGGGCAATTTATTAAGTTTGGGAGCACAGGACGAGGAAAGCAAGAACACAGAAGAGGAGGAACTTTCTTGTGAGGAATGCAATTATCATAGTTTTGCACTTAATGAGTTTGAGATCCCAATGGGGTGTTTTTTGGTGAAGTTGAATATAGTCATGTGATGCTCAAACAGGAAGTGTAATTTGGTTATTATTAATGTTTAGATGAGAGTTGAGTCACAGGTGTGGATACATTCACTGAGAGTTCGTTCCTACACTGATAAGAAGGCAAAGACAAGAGCCCAAGGAATGTCAACACTTAGTGGGTAGTTAAAGCACAGAAGACCAATGCAGAAGGGTGACTGAGAATACATGCCATGGGGTGAGGCTGGCAAACTGGGAAAAATGTGTCAAGAGAAATATTCCAAGGAGAAAGCAATTATGCCTGTTAGATGCATCCGAAGAGTTCAGTAAGGTAGGAACTGAAATCTGTTCACAGGATTCATTATTTTTAAGTTCATTGGTAGCCATGGTGAGAAATTTCAGTGAAGGTAGAAACCAGGCTGGGGTAGGAAGAGGAATGGAGTTGTTTAGCCCAGATAGAAGAAGAATTATGGCTGTAAGCCTCCTACCTTCAAATATTTGAAGACTTCTTATAGAAAGTAGAGAAAAGTTCCCATTTATTTTGCCTCCACAGAGCAAAACAATGAATAATGCAAAGTCACTTAGGGTATATTTTAGTACGTATATCTAGCAATTAAAATGATTTGATTTAATAATTGTAACATTAGAAAGTCGTAAGATCCCATCACAGAAGTCATTTAGCAGTGGATAAAAGAACACCAGTGAAAGAGAACATAGAAATGGTTCATTTTTCCATTTTATCCCTTGGATTCTGTGAGTCTATTCTAAGACCATCTAGCTCAGGGGCTCGTTGTCCTTGCAACCTTGGGTAGACAGCAGCTCACACACCTATCTTTCCCAGGCCACAGGAGGAGCTAAGACTGGTCATTATCTTTTCCTGTAATGCCCACCCTCATTGGGACAAAGTTCATTGGGAAGGCCTCATGGTGAGTTGTTGAGTTCTGAGCTCGGAGTTGAGAAATCCCAGGGCTGTCTCAGACTTTGCCCAGATTCACCAGGGGATCCTCCTGGCTTCTCTAACCTCATCCTGCTGGTGCTTTGGGAGAGGGCCCTCAGCATTTCTGTAATGTCTGTGTTGCTTCACTAATTTATTAAAAGAAAAATAAACACTTCTGGGGTAAGGGTCTGCCTCTTACTTGAGACCAAACTATATCTAGCTTCTGGGTTTCTGAGTGGGTATCTTAGGGGTAGCTTGCTAGTGGTGGTTCTTACAGAGATTTTCCAGGCTATGAAAGCTTCTCTTGGTAGGCATCACAAGAGTCCAGATTAAGTCCTTTGATGGCAAAAAGAGCCCAAACACTCCAATTCAAAGGGTAAAGGAAGCAGGAGCTGATGAAGAAAGAACATAGAGAGATGGCAAGAGTAAGAGCCTCAGGGGCCACAAGGACCAAAACACTATGGGTCCCCATTACCTTCCTCCCATATGTAACTTATAAATGACTCAAAGCCATATGAAAATTTTGAAAACATCAGATAAACTTCTTATTTTTATAATGATAATGATTCTGATACTTTTTAAGCACTTTCAAAATCTTTAAATAATAGTATTCATGCAATGTTTGCTTGTGACCAAAGCAACACATTATTGGATGTTCCTATGTGCACTTAGCACAGGGTTGTAGGTTTAGAGACCAAAAACTATAGAAGCAGTTGTGACAGTAAAGGATGATGTATCTTCCACAATTAATTTAATCACTAAATTAGTTATTTAGTAATCAAGCAGTTATTATACAGCAGTACTAGCTGGAGGGATGAGAAGTGAACAAGACAGTAAACATCACTGCCTCCAAAGACCCTAGCCCACTTTATCTTTATGTGACTTTATTTCTTTGTGTATACAACAGACGAGAAAAGATCTCCACTTCTTGCTTCCTTGAGTTACTGTGAGTATCAGATATTCTTTTGGAAGAATTAAAAATTATTGAATTTGGGATACAGCAATGATATCTCTGGTGGCTGTTTTAAATATAGTCAACTCATGGATGTGCAAGCAAATCTGGCAAAAAAAGAGTGTCAGAAAATAGCTTATTTAATAGAGTAAAATCTTGATGTTCACATGAGATAAATAATTTCCCATAGATCTCAAAGTTTGCCAATACTACCATAGCTCATAATATCAACAATCACATTTGGTAAAAAATAAAATAAATAAATAAATAATAAATATAAGAAAAATATATAACTAGATATATTTAAATATTAATATGTATGTACATGTATATGTAAGTGTGTGTACAGGAAGAAACCTTTTTAGAGAACAATAAATATCAACCCAACTGTGGAGATCAGTCACTTCTTTTAATTCTTCTGCTATGGACTGACTAATTCATATATTCAGGCCCTAACCCCAGTGTGATGGTATTTGGAGGTGGGGCCTTTAGGAGGTGATTAGGTCGTCGTGAGGGTGGAGCCCTTATAAGAAGAGACAAGAGAGATGATTTCTCTCTTTCATCCATGTGATGATACACATGAGAAGAGAAGGTGACCATGTGCAAACCAGGAAGAGAGCTCTCATCAGACACTGAATTTGCTGGCACCCCAATCTCAGACTTCCCACCCTTCAGTACTGTGAGCTATGGTATTTGTCACAGAAGCCTGAGATGACCCAAGACAGTAATTGGTACTGAAAGTGGGGTGCTGCTGTAACAAATACCTAAAATTGTGGAGGCAGCTTTTGAACTGGGTAAGAGGTTGCAGTTGGAAGCATT